>NC_138172.1:90769378-91061878 GCF_964165515.1 Mesoplodon bidens
CTCAGAAATATTACAGAGAACAGAAATTCTTTCCGTCTCTCTTACCTGTTATTCTCAGTGGATATGTGGAGTCTCCTCATGGTCTTGAGATGGCTGCTATAGCTTTAGGCATCCCATTCTTATATTTCAATGTCAAAAGTCAAAATATGGTACGAAAAGCTCATATTTTTTCTGGACACTTTTTAAGAAACATTTCTCTAAAACTCTCCCTCATATTTCATTAGCCAGAGCTGGGTCATATGGCCCTTTCTAAATAGATCATTGATAAAGGAAATTAAATTACCACAATTGATTTAGACAAAATTTATTGGGGCTAGAGCTGTCCTTTCCTCAAGGACACACTGCATGGAAAAAATGTGGGTATCAGAACAAAATTTTGTTTCTTTAGCAAAAGTGGGGCATAGTTCCAGTAGGCAACCAGTAAAGTCCGTTAGAGCTATCTCATGATGGCAAGGGACAAGGAGAAAGACAGGGCAACACTAAAAGGGGAAAGTTGGAGATCAGTGGGAAAAGAAAGAAAAAAATAGAAATCTTGTGTGTAGCAGGTGTTCAGTAATTGCTGATGACAGAAAATGAATGAAATACAATTTACAACAAAGTTAATCTGACACATATTTAATGATATGTGTTGTTCCATGACATTTCAGGCCAATAGTTTAGTAGTCCACATAAATAACTGTAATTAGTACTACTTTTTGACAGATCTTTATAGCTTATAATCTTTTCCATTGTGAATTAACTAGTTTAAGAACAAGCATCAATGTTCAGAGGCCTTTTTTTCCCACTCTTCTTACAAACGGTTGACCCTTAATCATATATTTGCTGACAAGTACTGGAATGATTCCCCAAGAAGTGGAGTAGCCCATGATTCCTCTGTTCTTCTCCACCTACCTGATGGGGTCCCGAAGTGACCCCCTCTCTCACCCCCCTCATCTCCTCAGAGAAGTAACCAGTGGCAACTAGAACATGTCAAAGTCTCAGGACCTATTGCTGTCTGACTCAATCAGATCTGGAGGCAAGGCTTTCAGAAAGCACAGCAACAAATAACTGTTTCCAGATCTTTCCAATTTTCGTAAGAAAGGAGAAACCAGAATCATAGTGAAAGTTCATAAGAGGTTTCCATCCTGCATAACAGAAACTGCACTAGATAATAATCTGGAAACTTGGTTCTTCTTTGGCCAAATCCTTTAATGGTTAAAGCTTTGTTTCCTTAAATGCAAAAACAGTGCTTGGGAATAACTGATCTCTAAGATTCTTTCTAGCTCTACCTTCAATAATTCTACCTTACAATTTTGCTTCAGACCAGAATAGTTTAATTCAATTATGAGCAGACATATAGAATTGTATCTGAGGTGATTTCATATACTACTAGGAATCCTGACTTCAATTAGTTAAGTAGAATCCTGGAAATGTGGGCTACTCTCTGTGTTTTGATGTTGCCAATAAAGGGCTCTACTATAGTAATAGGCCCAGCAACTCATATAATCTAAATGTGTGCTAGTTTCTTGAGAAAAGGTAAAGCATTTTGTTATATATATTGTTCTCTTTTTGGAACCCTGAGCCCAAGTTTGAAGTTTTTAAGCCAGTCCAAAGAAAACTGAGATCAAATATGACAATATTATTCTCTATTATTATTACTGTGGTTGTTATTCTCTATTGGTGGCATAAGAAGCTCCTCTGATGCAACATCATTAGAATGCCAAAAAAGGGGAAATTTCTGAGGAATGTCCACCCTTCCCTTGATCCTGAGGATGCATCTTCTAGACAATCCCCAACTTCACAAGATGAGTTGTTCTTGCTGATTAGCCTTGAATTCCTTGGTGGACCTTTCCCAGGCCATCTGAGATGGGACTACACTTGTCAGGGAACGTGTGAAAGTGCTCCATCCCAAGTAGCTCTCTCCACATGCCCTTGCCCTTGTGAGTCATCTGTCACCCTTCTCTCCCACTCAGTGTGCCCCTGGTCCTTTTTATTATTTCACTGTTGATCTCAAATCCTTGCCTACCCAGTGTGCTGACCAAAAACCATGCCCAGGGCACAGCGTGCCCCCTCCCTCTGCTGGTGATTCCACTGCCAGTGCCATCCATACACGTGCTACCAGGGGCAGGCTCTACTCTCATCCCCACCACCACCTTCAGCAAGACCACTCTGACCTCTGGGCTCTTTCTCAGAGAAATCCTGAATAGTTTTACTGCCCTCGGAAGAAATGTGGCCCCTGGACACAACCTGGTTCTGCTGGCTCTTCCCACCTTCCCTCTCGTCCATCTTTTTCTTGGGGGAACTGAGGAAAGCGGGAGTCTTGGAGTTATGTTTTCTCTTTGGGGCTGTGCTCTCACACGGGCAGGAAGAGTCTACCGTGAGAATTCTAGCTCTCCTGGAGGAAGGGTTCAGAAATGCTCATCTGTCTTCTTGAATCCCGAGAGCGCATTCGAGCTGTCACTGAGCAGACTTGGAACAATTACTTTGCACACCAACACAAGTGTGCTTATGTTATTCGCCACCCCAAATGCCCAGCTTTCCAGAAGGAGAGGCTTCTCTTTCCAATCTGTGCTCAGCCCTGACCTTCCAGACCTGTGCAGATTATGCATCCCATTCAGCCAGCATCTCCCCTTGTCCTGAGCAGTTCTCAAGTACCAGATTTTACATTCATCTAGTTCACTGATGTAATTTAAGCAAAGGAACCATCATGCACATAAATTTATCTGGGAAGGTGGAGCCCACAAGCATAATTTCACCTTTCTTTATGCTTACCTACTCTTCAGAATATGTGTTATTACCAAAAAAAGTACATTGCAAGGGTGGAAAATCTGAAAAGATGAAATAATCATAGCATCTTGGTCCAAAAATGTGTACAAGAAGAAAAGGGGAAATGTTAGTAAATATTTGTTAATTTTCACACATTTACTGATTGTTGTTTGAAATGTTTTGCTTAATGTTACTTGATTTTAATAAAATATTCAGTCTAATTGGAGAAGATACGCATACTGGACCCAACCTCAGCATATGCTTTGCGAAATTAATTAGAAACTGGCTAGCGTGACTTGGTGAGACTAGGTTATATTCGCTGAACTTGAGATGAGAAATTTTCTTTTGTTTCTTTTAAGCAAGATGCAGGTGGTTCAATAAATGCCACTTAACTGGGGCAGACTTGATCAGGGAAGTTGCTGAATTGGGAAACCAATTAAGTCTAATGATAATTAGCATGCGCTGCTGCTTAATTGGGATAGGTGGTCCATTGAGTTGGTATCACTGTAGGTAATTAAATGATGCTCTTGACGGATAAGGGATAGAGTCTTCTTGATGCTTTAAAGACTGAAGGCAATTTATTTCCTCTCTTGATCATGCTATTGGTGGTTGAGGAGAACTCAATTTCTAAATGATGCCTTCAAAAGTTCTACTTGTTTTAAAAGGCCCTCTGTGTGTGTGTGTGTGTGTCTGTGTCTGTGTGTGTGTATTTCTGTCTCTAAATGGACTGACAAGAAATGAAGGATTATGTATTTTTTTTCAAATTCAAAGAATGAGACATGGAAAGTTTGAGTGACTTCCTCATAGTTGTAACCATATAGTGTTCGAACACAGATAAGAACGGGGACCTTTAGTATTCCTCTCGAGTGATTCAGCACAGAGTTTTCATCTGTTGGCTGCCAGGTTCAGAGGGGCTCGATGGGGCAGTGGGAAGAGCCTGCCTGGGAGTTTGCCGCTGCCCTGCAGAGATAAGACACTTTGCCTCTCTGGGCTTCAGGTGCTGCTTTTATTAAATGAAGGTGTGGAACTAAATAGTCACTAAGACTCCTTCCAGCTGTAAAAACAAAAGTGCTTCAATTTAGTGGCTTTACTTAAAAATTGTTACTGGAGAAAAAAAACTTCACTGTTGACATTCAAAATGAATAATAATCTTGGGCCCCATTTTAAAAAGTATTATTACACAAGATGTAGCTGTGTGCTTTTTGTAAGGTTGGGAGAGAGGTGGTGGTGGGTACTCATGGAATGATTTTTGTCTATGCTATGAACAAAGAATAAATCCACAGGGAGAGAAAGAACATGAAAGAGATACTCATGAATCTGGACAACCTAAAAAATATGTGGAAATGAAATAGAAACAGAAAGTGGAAGGCAATGAGATATATTAAGCTCTGTGAAAGGGAGAAAAACTTGGGTGAGGCAATGATGTAGAACACTGGTTCTAGGAGTCCTGCAGGACAAGACAGTTGAATAAACTTGGACAGAGCATTCGGGAAAGATGGGAATGGGGAAACCACGCTCCTTTGGGAAGCATGTCCCAATGGCCAAGATAAGACACAAAGAGCAGTTATTAGTGGGATCTACTTTACATTTTTTTGACTTAGATATGAGTTCAAGATATTGGATCAAAAACTAGTTTCATCTGTATTTTTCCTATAAAAGTCAGCATAATACCAAGCATTTGGACCAAGATACTCAATCATAATAGAAATGTGATGATTAAATAATGTGTAACATCCAGCCTCCCCTAGCTCTTTTTTTTCCTTTCTTAATTTGTCTCTCTAAGCTCATCATTTACACATCACCTCAAAGTAACATCCCCATCAATTCTGGATCGCTGATGACTCATGATTATACTTGGAATACTACCCAAATTTGCAGAGTCCTACACTGTCTTTTGAACTTGCAGACTGCTTTAAATGTCTCATTGACCCGCTAACAGTAAATTCTGTCTGTTTATTTTTGGGTCATGGTGTGGAGATAAATATCATAGAAATATATGTAAATACATGCACACATATACACACAGATAGAGATGAAAATATAATTATCTCATATTTTGGAAATAAAATTATATGTACTTGAAAATGTGTTTATTTTTAAAAATGATTTTGCTTCACCTATTAGTCACATCCCAGTTAAAGCCAGCGAAAGGGCACATTTAGGTTACTTTACTCTTTATTCCTATTTGTGTTAAGTTATTACATGCAGGCTTGTCCATAAAACATTGCCAACTACAGTCTGAGAGAATGCATGTGGTTGACTTAAGAATAAATCAGCAAACAAATAGACATAACATTGCCAGTGGACTGATTCAAGTTCAGTTGCCATTGCCTTTGTGGAGGAGTTATTGATGATCATGCATCCAGTAGGAATCTGATGACAGTGGCCCCAAGATGAATGGCATGAGTTCCAAGCTCCACTGTGAAATTTATCTACTTCTATTTCCTTTTTTTTTTTTTGAATTTTGTAAATATAAAATCTACTTCTGGTGTTAACTTAGCATTATCCTGTTACTTATTATTTTATTACTCAGGTGGCCCTTGAAGAAAGATATCTTTGGCACATAGACTTTCTGAACATTTCCTTCATTAAGAAAAAAACCTATCCATCTGGAATTAAGGGCCCTGGTACAAATAAATCAACAGTATCTCCTTTAAGTGTGTTCCTTGCTGTCATTTGGGGAGTGCAGTCAGGCGCACAGGGAACAGAACTTTGGGGCAACTGCAGCAACCTCTCCAGCCAAGCTCCTTCACCAGGGGAACAAAACAGTTCACTGCAGCTTCAGCTTTGGCGACCTTTATACTCTGAATGCTTTACCGCTTGATTAAAAATGTGCTCATGCTTAAAGGCAGATTGCCAATGGGGTTTATACTAAGGTATAAACACGTGGAGAGATTTATTAGAGGTTCTTTATGTAACCATTTTTCGGGAATATGATTTTGTTTGAGAAGTTACTAGAGGCTGGAATGACAACTGCTCTGTAACTCCCCAGTAAGTTTTCCAAATCAATTCATGTGGAAATCAAATTGCACCTGAGCAAATATTGAAGGGTGTAGCAAAAGGAAGGAATAGCTTTCATTTTGCAACCACAAATATTACAATAGCTTATGCACATATTTTAGGAAGACATTTTTTTCTTATGTGAAATCACTTTGCATGAAATTGCAGGATCAATTTTGGTGGTGCGGATAACCTGAGTTGTTCTTTCACAGCTATAGCCTCCAGGAGAATTCGGATGTAACTCCTTACAGAAAAATAAATGGGAAAAAGAGCTCATCTTATGTTTTGCCACCTAACAAACAACGTTAGTGGTATCATTTTACAACAAGATAGTAGCTGGAAAAACACAACCTAGAAATTGAAAAAAGCACTCCAAATCTTGCTATAAAAAAGATTATAATCATAAAACAGGTCCAATATTTAAAAATTGATAATGATAATAATAGCTACTTGTAGAGTGTTTAATGTTCCAAGCACTGTTCAAAGAGCTATACATGGTTTCTATCACTTAATCATCACAACATTTCTATGAGTTAAGCACAGTTATCACCGCATTGCACCACTAAGGAAACTGAAGCACAGAGAGATTAAGCATCTTGTTCTGTTATACAGACATTATGGTAGAATTAGAATCCAAACTGAGACGGTCTAACTCTGAAGACCTTTCTCAAGACATATATGACACCCCCTCCTTATATGTACTTTATAAACAAAGATGGCCTTAGTGACCGGAGAAGATCAAACCATCGATACCAGGGTTTCTATTTTGAAATAAGCTTCAAAAAGTAGGAAAGATCCCATGTTCTCCCTGAGTAGCAAGACCACCCGAGTAAACTTGGATCTCTCTCTTTCTCTCTTTTTTTTGCAAAGAAGACTACAGAGGGTGAAAACATGAACTTTTGGAGCCAGACACACCAGCAGTAAACATTTGGTAAGTTATCTAATTTTATCTATGCATATTTTCCCATCTAGAAAACGGTGATAAAAATAGTCACCTCAGATATTTTTTTAAATCAGGACTAAAACAGATGATATTCCTCAGCTTCTTAGTACAGTGTTTGACACTTAATATACAACCAGTCAATGGCAACAGTCACTATTATTAGTTAAAAACATTTGAACGAGGAGCCTTAACTAGAACTGAGAGTTCCAACTTATTTGCCATTTCTTATTTTCTATTCATATATTGTTTTTCTTTTCTCTTTCTTCTTTTCTCTTTCCTGTGGATATTATGAAGGGGAAAGATCTTGGAAGAATATTTTTATAACATCAAGTTTGAACTCTTTGGGCAAAAAAAATAAGTTGTTCAGATCTACTTATAAGTAGCAATGAGGGATTAAAGAAAGGATTGAGATAAAAGTCAGTCTGTGGGCAAGGAAAATGGTTTATTTGGGGATGCTGCTAAATTAAATTAATAAATTGAAAAAAATGCATGAAAAAGAGAGAGAGGACATGTCTTATACCAAGAAAGGGCATGCTTACAAAGACTTTGACAGGGGGAAGGTATTGTTACCTAAACTGATAACAAGTGAAATGTCACTACTTTAGAGCCTAGATTCAAATGGCATCTGATTGCATATGAGTAAGTGGTGGCATTTCAAAACACTGCCTTGGACCATAAATGAGAAACTGTAAAAAACCATCCCCTCCACTGATTGTGTTTTTAAACCACTTTTTTTTTTCTTTAATGAAGATAGTTTTAATTAAAAAAAATTTTTTTTACATCTTTATTGGAGTATAATTGCTTTACAATGGTGTGTTAGTTTCTGCTTTATAACAAAGTGAATCAGTTATACGTATACATATGTTCCCACATATCCTCCCTCTTGCATCTCCCTCCCTCCCACCCTCCCTATCCCACCCATCCAGGTGGTCACAAAGCACCGAGCTGATCTCCCTGTGCTATGCAGCTGCTTCCCACTAGCTATCTATTTTACGTTTGGTAGTGTATATATGTCCATGCCACTCTCTCACTTTTTCACAGCTTACCCTTCCTCTCCCCATATCCTCAAGTCCTTTCTCTAGTAGGCCTGTGTCTTTATTCCCGTCTTACCCCTAGGTTCTTCATGACATTTTTTTTTCTTAGATTCCATATATATGTGTTAGCATATGGTGTTTGTCTTTCTCTTTCTAACTTCACTGCGGATGACAGACTCTAGGTCCACACACCTCAATACAAATAACTCAATTTCGTTTCTTTTTATGGCTCAGTAGTATTCCATTGTATATACGGGCCACATCTTCTTTATCCATTCATCCGATGATGGACACTTAGGCTGTTTCATCTCCTGGCTATTGTAAATAGAGCTGCAATGAACATTTTGGTACATGACTCTTTTTGAATTATGGTTTTCTCAGGGTATATGCCCAGTAGTGGGATTGCTGGGTCATATGGTAATTCTATTTGTAGTTTTTTAAGAAACCTCCATACTGTTCTCCATAGTGGCTGTACCAATTCACATTCCCACCAGCAGTGCAAGAGGGTTCCTTTTTCTCCACACCCTCTCCAGCATTTATTGTTTGTAGATTTTTTGATGATGGCCATTCTGACTGGTGTGAGATGATATCTCATTGTAGTTTTGATTTGCGTTTCTCTAATGATTAATGATGGTTGAGCATTCTTTCATTTGTTTGTTGGCAATCTGTATATCTTCTTTGGAGAAATATCGATTTAGGTCTTCTGCCCATTTTTGGATTGGGTTGTTTGTTTTTTTGTTATTGAGCTGCATGAGCTGCTTATAACTTTTGGAGATTAATCCTTTGTCAGTTGCTTCATTTGCAAATATTTTCTCCCATTCTGAGGGTTGTCTTTTGGTCTTGTTTATGGTTTCCTTTGCTGTGCAAAAGCTTTGGAGTTTCATTAGGTCCCATTTGTTTATTTTTGTTTTTATTTCCATTTCTGTGGGAGGTGGGTCAAAAAGGATCTTGTTGTGACTTATGTCAGAGAGTGTTCTGCCTATGTTTTCCTCTAAGAGTTTGATAGTTTCTGGCCTTACATTTAGGTCTTTAATCCATTTTGAGCTTATTTTTGTGTATGGTGTTTGGGAGTGTTCTAATCTCATACTTTTACATGTACCTATCCAGTTTTCCCAGCACCACTTACTGAAGAGGCTGTCTTTTCTGCACTGTACATTCCTGCCCCCTTTATCAAAAATAAGGTGACCATATGTGCGTGGGTTTATCTCTGGGCTTTCTATCCTGCTCCATTGATCTATCTTTCTGTTTTTGTGCCAGTACCATACTGTCTTGATTACTGTATCTTTGTAGTATAGTCTGAAGTCAGGGAGCCTGATTCCTCCAGCTCCATTTTTTGTTCTCAAGATTGCTTTGGCTATTTGGGGTCTTTTGTGTTTCCATACAAATTGTGAAATTTTTTGTTCTAGTTCCGTGAAAAATGCCAGTGGTAGTTTGATAGGGATTGCATTGAATCTGTAGATTGCTTTGGGTAGTAGAGTCATTTTCACAATGTTGATTCTTCCAATCCAAGAACATGGTATATCTCTCCATCTATTTGTATCATCTTTAATTTCTTTCATCAGTGTCTTATAATTTTCTGCATATAGGTCTTTTGTCTCCTTAGGTAGGTTTATTCCTAGATATTTTATTCTTTTTGTTGCAATGGTAAATGGGAGTGTTTTCTTGATTTCACTTTCAGATTTTTCATCATTAGTGTATAGGAATGCCAGAGATTTCTGTGCATTAATTTTGTATCCTGCTACTTTACCAAATTCATTGATTAGCTCTAGTAGTTTTCTGTTAGCACCTTTAGGATTCTCTATGTATAGTATCATGTCATCTGCAAACAGTAACAGCTTTACTTCTTTTCTGATTTGGATTCCTTTTATTTCCTTTTCTTCTCTGATTGCTGTGGCTAAAACTTCCAAAACTATGTTGAATAAGAGTGGTGAGAGTGGGCAACCTTGTCTAGTTTCTGATCTTAGGGGAGATGCTTTCAGTTTTTCACCATTGAGGATGATGTTGGCTGTGGGTTTGTCATATATGGCCTTTATTATGTTGAGGAAAGTTCCCTCTATGCCTACTTTCTGCAGGGTTTTTATCATAAATGGGTGTTGAATTTTGTCGAAAGCTTTCTCTGCATCAATTGAGATGATCATATGGTTTTTCTCCTTCAATTTGTTAATATGGCGTATCACGTTGACTGATTTGCGTATATTGAAGAATCCTTGCATTCCTGGAATAAACTCAACTTGATTATGGTGTATGATCCTTTTAATGTGCTGTTGGATTCTGTTTGCTAGTATTTTGTTGAGGATTTTCACATATATGTTCATCAGTGATATTGGCCTTTAGTTTTCTTTCTTTGTGACATCTTTGTCTGGTTTTGGTATCAGGGTGATGGTGGCCTTGTGGAATGAGTTTGGGAGTGTTCCTCCCTCTGCTATATTTTGGAAGAGTTTGAGAAGGATAGGTGTTAGCTCTTCTCTAAATGTTTGATAGAATTCACCTGTGAAGCCATCTGGTCCTGGGCCTTTGTTTGTTGGAAGATTTTTTATCACGGTTTCAATTTCAGTGCTTGTGATTGGTCTGTTCATATTTTCTATTCCTGATTCAGTCTTGGCAGGTTGTGCATTTCTAAGAATTTTTCTATTTCTTCCAGGTTGTCCATTTTACTGGCATAGAGTTGCTTGTAGTAATCTCTCATGATCTTTTGTATTTCTGCAGTGTCAGTTGTTACTTCTCCTTTTTCATTTCTAATCCTATTGATTTGAGGCTTCTCCCTTTTTTTCTTGATGAGTCTGAATAATGGTTTGTCAATTTTGTTTATCTTCTCAAAGAACCAGCTTTTAGTTTTATTGATCTTTGCTAACGTTTCCTTCATTTCTCTTTCATTTATTTCTGATCTGATCTTTATGATTTCTTTCCTTCTGCTAACTTTGGGGTTTTTTTGTTCTTCTTTCTCTAATTGCTTTAGGTGCAAGGTTAGGTTGTTTATTCGAGATGTTTCCTGTTTCTTAAGCTAGGATTGTATTGCTATAAACTTCCTTCTTAGAAGTACTTTTGCTGCATCCCATAGGTTTTGGGTCGTCATGTCTCCATTGTCATTTGTTTTTAGGTATTTTTTGATTTCCTCTTTGATTTCTTCAGTGATCACTTCGTTATTAAATAGTGTATTGTTTAGCCTCCATGTGTTCGTATTTTTTACAGATCTTTTCCTGTAATTGATATCTAGTCTCATAGCATTGTGGTTGGAAAAGATACTTGATACGATTTCAATTTTCTTAAATTTACCAAGGCTTGATTTGTGACCCAAGATATGATCTATCCTGGAGAATATTCCATGAGCACTTGAGAAAAATGTGTATTCTGTTCTTTTTGGATGGAATGTCCTATAAATATCAATTAAGCCCATCTTGTTTAATGCATCATTTAAAGCTTGTGTTTCCTTATTTATTTTCATTTTGGATGATCTGTCCTTTGGTGAAAGTGGGGTGTTAACGTCCCCTACTATGAATGTGTCACTGTCGATTTCCTCTTTTATGGCTGTTAGTATGTGCCTTATGTGTTGAGGTGCTCCTATGTGGGTTGCATAAATATTTACAATTGTTATATCTTCTTCTTGGATGGATCCCTTGATCATTATGTAGTGTCCTTCTTTGTCTCTTCTAATAGTCTTTATTTTAAAGTCTATTTTGTCTGATATGAGAATTGCTACTCCAGCTTTCTTTTGGTTTTCATTTGCATGGAATATCTTTTTCTATCCCCTTACTTTCAGTCTGTATGTGTCTCTAGGTCTGAAGTGGGTCTCTTGTAGACAGCATATATATGGGTCTTGTTTTTGTATTCATTCAGCCAGTCTGTGTCTTTTGGTGGGAGCATTTAATCCATTTACATTTAAGGTAATTATCGATATGTATGTTTCTATTCACATTTTCTTAATTGTTTTGGGTTTGTTATTGTAGGTGTTTTCCTTCTCTTGTGTTTCTTGCCTAGAGAAGGTCCTTTAGCATTTGTAGTAAAGCTGGTTTGGTGGTGCTGAACTCTCTCAGCTTTTGCTTGTCTGTAACAGTTTTAATTTCTCCATCAAATCTGAATGAGATCTTTGCAGGGTAGAGTAATATTGGTTGTAGGTTTTTCTCCTTCATCAATTTAAATATGTCCTGCTAGTCCCTTCTGGCTTGCAGAGTTTCTGCTGAAAGCTCAGCTGTTAACCTTATGGGGATTCCCTTGTGTGTTATTTGTTGTTTATCCCTTGCTGCTTTTAATATGTTTTCTTTGTATTTAATTTTTGACAGTTTGATTAATATGTGTCTTGGCAGGTTTCTCCTTAGATTTATCTTGTATGGGACTCTCTGTGCTTCCTGGACTTGATTAACTATTTCCTTTCCCATATTAGGGAAGTTTTCAACTATAATCTCTTCAAATATTTTCTCAGTCCCTTTTTCTTTTCTTCTGGAACCCCTATAATTTGAATGTTGGTGCGTTTAATGTTGTCCCAGAGGTCTCTGAGACTGTCCTCAGTTCTTTTCATTCTTTTTTCTTTATTCTGCTCTGCAGCAGTTATTTCCACTATTTTATCTTCCAGGTCACTTATCCATTCTTCTGCCTCAGTTATTCTGCTATTGATCCTATCTAGAGTATTTTTAATTTCATTTATTGTGTTGTTCATCATTGCTTGTTTCATGTTTCGTTCTTCTAGGTCCTTGTTAAATGTTTCTTGCATTTTCTCTATTGTATTTCCAACATTTTGGATCATCTTTACTGTCGTTATTCTGAATTCTTTTTCAGGTAGACTGCCTATTTCCTCTTCATTTGTTAGGTCTCTTGGGTTTTTATCTTTCTTCTTCATCTTCTGTATGTTTTTCTGTCTTCTCATTTTGCTTATCTTACTGTGTTTGGGGTCTCCTTTTTGCAGGCTACAGGTTCGTAGTTCCCGTTGTTTTTGGTGTCTGTCCGGAGTGGCTAAAGTTAGTTCAGTGGGTTGTGTGGCCTTCCTGGTGGAGGTGACTAGTGCCTGTGTTCTGGTGGATGAGGCTGGATCTTGTCTTTCTGGTGGGCAGGTCCACGTCTGGTGGTGTGTTTTGGGGTGTCTGTGGACTTATTATGATTTTAGGCAGCCTCTCTGCTAATGGGTGGGGCTTTGTTACTGTCTTGCTAGTTGTTTGGCATAGGGTGTCCAGCACTGTAGCTTGCTGGTCATTGAGTGAAGCTGGGTGCTGGTGTTGAGATGGAGATCTCTGGGAGATTTTCGCCTTTGGATATTATGTGGAGCTGGGAGGTCTCCTGTGGACCAGTGTCCTGAAATTGGCTCTCCCACCTCAGAGGCACAGCACTGACTCCTGGCTGCAGCACCAAAAGCCTTTCATCCACATGGCTCAGATTAAAAGGAAGAAAAAGTAGAAAGAAAGAAAGGAAGGAAGGAAGGAAGGAAGGAAGGAAGAAAAAGAAAGGAAGGAAGAAAGAAAGAGGATAAAATAAAATAAAATAAAGTAAGATAAAATAAAGTTATTAAAATAAAAAATAATTAAGAAAAAAAATTTTTTAAGTAAAGGAAAAAAATAATGGAGGGATACATCCCTAGGACAAATGGTGAAAGCAAAGCTATACAGACAAAATCTCACACAGAAGCATACACATACACACTCACAAAAAGAGGAAAAAGGGAAAAAATAATAAATCTTGCTATCAAAGTCCACCTCCTCAATTTGGGATGATTCGTTGTCTATTCATGTATTCCACAGATGCAGGGTATATCACGTTGATTGTGGAGCTTTAATCCGCTGCTCCTGAGGCTGCTTGGAGAGATTTCCCTTTCTCTTCTTTGTTCGCACAGCTCCCGGGGCTTAGCTTTGGATTTGGCCCCGCCTCTGCCTATAGGTTGTTGGAGGGCGTCTTTTCTTCGCTCAGACAGGACGGGGTTCAAGGAGCAGCTGACCTGGGGGCTCTGACTTACTCAGCCCGGGAGGAGGGAGGGTTACGGAGGCGGGGCAAGCCTGCAGCAGCAGAGGCCGGTGGGACGTTGCACCAGCCTGAGGCATGCCCTGTGTTTTCCTGGGTAAGTTGTCCCTGAATCCCGGGACCCTGGCAGTGGCGGGCTGCACAGGCGCCCGGGAGGGGAGGTGTGGATAGTGACCTGTGCTCGCACACAGGCTTCTTGGTGGCGGCAGCAGCAGCCTTAGCGTCTTATGCCCGTCTCTGTGGTCCGCGCTGGTTTCTGGAGCTCCTTTAAGCAGCGCTCTTAATCCCCTCTCCTCGCACACCAGGAAACAAAGAGGGAAGAAAATGTCTCTCGCCTCTTCGGCAAGTCCAGACTTTTCCCCGGACTCCCTCCCGGCTAGTCGTGGCGCACTAACCCCCTGCAGGCTGTGTTCATGCCGCCAACTCCAGTCCTCTCCCTGCGCTCTGACCGAAGCGCAAGCCTCAGCTCCCAGCCCCGCCCGCCCTAGCGGGCGAGCAGACAAGCCTTTCAGGCTGGTGAGTGCCGGTTGGCACCGATCCTCTGTGCGGGAATCTCTCCGCTTTGCCGTCTGCACCCCTGTTGCTGTACTCTCCTCCGTTGCTCCGAAGCTCCCCGCCCTCCGCCACCCGCAGTCTCCGCCCTCGAAGGGGCTTCCGAGTGTGTGTGGAAACCTTTCCTCCTTCACGGCTCCCTCCCACTGGTGCAGGTCCCGTCCCTATTCTTTGTCTCTGTTTTTTCTTTTTTCTTTTGCCCTACCCAGGTACGTGGGGAGTTTCTTACCTTTTGGGGGGTCTGAGGTCTTCTGCCAGCGTTCAGTGGGTGTTCTGTAGGAGTTTTTCCACGTGTAGATGAATTTCTGATGTATTTGTGGGGAGGAAGGTGATATCCGCGTCTTACTCTTCCACCGTCTTCCCCCTCTCACCTAAAAACCATTTTTTTAAAATTTTAGCCAAATTTTAGTTTTCCATTGACCTCTACTAAGAATCTGTTAAGAAAATTCATCCATTTAATGGCCATCTTCCAGAGCATAGTGAAATTGCAAGGTTGTGGAGTCAGAAAGACCTGGAATATAATCCCATCTCTAACATCTCCTGGTGCGTGATTTTGGAGAAGTCATTTCATGTCTCTGAGCCTAACTATGATACCTGCCCCAAAGGTTGTTGTATATCCTGTGATAATGTGCAAAGTGCTTTGCACAGCGGTGCTGGGCCTGTGGTCCCTAGCCAAGCCTCATTAGGAAACTTATTAGAAATGTAATACCTCATGCCTAACTCTGCAGGTGGAGTCCAGCAATCTGAGTTTTATCAAGCCATCAGGGGATTCTGATGCACTCTAAAGTTTGAGAAAGACTGGCCTAGCACAATTTCTGACTCATAATTGGTGTCAATAAAAAGCAAATAGGATTATTGATGTTATGTGGCAAGCTCTGGAGCTGAGGACACAAAGAGAGAAAAAACGTTTGTGTTTCTATCTAGAGGACCTCAACTGCCAAGTGTGATCAGAATACTTGAGACTATCCTTTGGTCTAAGTCCATGGATCTCAGATTTAGCTCTACTGAAACAGCTGGGAAGGCTCTACACTTTTTTCTTAATAGTGGCAAATACATATAACATAAAACTTATCATTTTAAACATTTTTTTTGGTGTACAATTCAGTGGTATTAAGTGTATCCACACTGTTGTGTTACCATCGCCACCAAGCATCTTCAGAACCTTTTAATCTTGTCAAACTGGCCTTTCTTCCTCACCCCGACCCCTGGCAACCACCATTCTACTCTCTGTCTCTGTAAATTTGACTATTTTAATCACCTCATATAAGTAGAATTACACAATATTTATCCTTTTGTGACTGGCTTACTTACATAGCATAATGTCCTCAAGGTTCATCCATGTTGTAGCATGTGTCAGAATTTCCTTAATTTCCTTTTTTTTAAAGGCTGAATAATATTCCATTGTATGTATATGTCATACTTTGTTTATCCACTCATCATCTGATGGACATTTGTCTTGCTTCCATCTTTCGGCTATTGTTAATAATGCTGCCATGAACATGAGTGTACAAATATCTGAGTCCCTGCTTTCAATCCTATTCAGATTTTCCACTTTTTTCTATAATTCAATCATGGAAGGTTGTGTGTTTCTAGGAATTGGTTCATTTCATCTAGCTTATCCAATTTGTTTACATATAATTAATTGTTCATAGTACTCTCTTACAATCCTTCTTGCTTCTGTAAAATAGGTAGTAATGCACCCTTTTTTTACTTCTGATTTTGAGTCGTCTTTTTTTTTTAGTCAATATAGCTAAAGGTTTGTCAATTTTGTTGATTTTTCTGAAAAACCACTTCTTGGTTCTGTTGATTTTCTTTATTGTTGGGGAAGCTTTTTAAAAAGTGCCAATGCCCTACTCCAGATGTCCTGCTTTAATTTAGTGTGAGATGGGGTTTGGATATCAGTATTTTCTAAAAGCTTCCTAGGTGGTTTTAATGTGCAGCCACATTTGAGAATCACTGGTATAAGAAATTCTTGATTCTGGAGGTACTTAATGGCATTTTCATAATTCAATATTTAGGTTTATACAGGGAAATTCTTGTAGATGATAATATAAAATAATGCTGTTATATGGAATTGGTCAGTAAAAAGTGGTAAGTTGGAATTTTAATGCTGGATTCCTCTTTTTCTTTTCAGTGATTTTGTCCCCTCATAATGAATGACTACTTGTGTTATAATGATGTAGTTAACAAATATTCACAATAGATTAGGTATTGTATTGAATAAATAAAGTGTACAGTTAATCTCTGCCCTCAAAAGAACTGACAAGAGTCAAGAGAACCAAACGTATATCATTAAAGTTGATTGATAAAACTTTTACTTTTATCTCTAATACTCCTGAGTTCACTTCCTAAGTTTACCTCCTATTACCTCCCCATTCCTAGAACTACCAAAACAAAACTTTCCAAGGAATTCCAACTTCTGTATTTCATGTAATGTAAGACACCATCCATTTTAAGATGCAATAATTTTTAATATTTTAATAAAATCTCCCCAAACAGAACTTTCAATAAAGATTATGACACAGCATCAATTGTAAAATGCATCCTAGTTTGAGACCTATTAAAATGTGGAAAAATCTAGCATCTTTCAATCAATGAAATCTGCAATTTTTCTCCTCACCTAAGCAGAGACATAAATTGATGGGGACAAAATAACATAATGTATCTCAAGGCCCAATATATTTAATTCATCGATTTTTTTTGCTGATGTGGGTCGTTTATGCCAAGGGATGCTTGCATTTATATGGCTAACCAAAAGATGGCTATATACCTATTTATCTGGGATAGTGGACTTTTGCTATAAGAGTCAAAGGGGACTTCCCTGGCGGCACAGTGGTTAGGAATCCACCTGCCAATGCAGGGGACATGGGTTTGAGCCCTGGTCTGGGAAGATCCCACATGCTGCGGAGCAACTAAGCCCATGTGCCACAACTACTGAGCCAGCGCTCTAGAGCCCGCGAGCCACAACTACTGAGCCCACGTGCTACAGCTACTGAAGCCTGCGTGCCTAGAGCCCATGCTTCGCAACAAGAGAAGCCACCGCAATGTGAAGCCTGCGCACTGCAACGAAGAGTAGCCCCTGCTCACCGCAACCAGAGAAAGCCCACGCGCTGCAACGAAGACCCAATGAAACCAAAGTAAATAAATTAATTTTTTAAAAAAAGAGTCAGAGGAGCACAAGAGATGTGTTCTTGATGTCTCTTCCAGTGCTCTTAATATAAATTCAAAACCTTAAGGCCTAAATGTTTACCAGCTAAATCAAGACATGTGCTTTCAATAGAAGGGGCAGTCAGACTGTCTATTCTAGATATGTGCTCTTGCCAGGGTGCATTTGTCATGTCCAGATTGGGATGAAGCCAGTTCATCTCAGTTCAAGTCTCCACCTCACTTATGCTGAGAAAGGAGACAAAATGAAGCATCTGGATTAGATGAAATACTAAGACCACAGATCTAAATCTGTGCCCATGATGGTGGTCCTGCAGAACCAAATGCAGTGTGAAGAACTCACCCGTGTTATTTGGGAATTTGGCCAGGTCACAGGAGGAAATTCTGAGTGGAAGATGTGAACATTAAAAGACTCCAGGAGGAATTCCAGGAGATCATGATTACCTTCAACCCAAACAAATGAAATGACTTGCCAAGTTATGTGGCAGTGCTTCCAGATTAGAACTCAGGTCAAGTTGTCTGTGTAGAAAATACGGACCCCCTTGGCTTATTTGCTTCCCCCCCCCTCACACTTTTCTCTTCCTAAGTACATGTTTTGTGAAGATTCTTAAAAAGTTTCCTCATGTAATATGCCACACTTACCGCATTATTTTCTCCTTTGAAAACGTAAAAGACTCCTTTAAATAGAATTTGCTTTGTCCAATCCAAGATAACAAAGGATTAAAGAAACAACAGCCAGCTGTTTTCAATAGTTAGGAGTGGAGAAGCAACAAGCTAGAAAAATTCCTGTTTTAGGCATGTTTAGCTGCTCTTAGATTCCTTCTTCTTTATTTTATTGTCTTCTTCCCTTGGGCTGGGGCACCAGGTTATCACCCTCCACCCATGATCTTCAAATCTTATGAGGAAAAAGCAGCAGTGACTAAACTGAACTCTATTTAAGTCCTCTCAGATTATCCCCCCCCCACCACTGTCTTCCAGACACAGACATGCAAACTCATAGTTTCATATGTAGGCCTTTAGTTTTGCTTTTCAACTTGGGGGATATAATTCTTTTCAACTTCTCATTGATATAACCCTAAAAGTGCATGAAAAGGCGTGAAAGTAGCTGAAAATAACAACAACCAAGAATACAAAATTGGTTCCAGACTTTTGGAACCCTGAATAGCCAAAGCAACCTTGAGAAAGAAGAACAAAGCTGGAGGCATCACTCCTGTATTACAGAGCTATAGTAAACAAAACAGTATGGAATTGGCATAAAAACAACACATAGATCAATGGACCAGAATAGAGAGCCCAGAAAGAAACCCACATATATATGGTCAATTAATTTATGACAAAGGAGCCAAGAATTACAATGGGGAAAGGACAATTTCCTCAATAAATTGTATTGGGAAAACTGGACAGCCACATGCAAAAGAATGAAACTGAACCTCTTGTCTTACACCATACACAAAAATGAACTCAGAATGGATTAAAGACTTGAACGTAAGAGCTGAAACCATAAAACTCCTAGAATAAAACATAGGCAGTAAGCTCCTTGACATTAGTCTTGGCAATGATTTTTTAGATTTGATAACAAAAGCAAAGGCAACAAAAACAAAAGTAAACAAGTGGGACTACGTCAAACTGAAAGCTTCTGCGTGGAAAGGAACTCATCAACAAAATGAAAAGGCAACCCCACTGAATGGGAACAAATATTTGCAAATCATATATCTTATAAGGAGTTAATATCCAAAATATATAAAGAACTCATACAACTCAATAGCAAAAAACAATCTGATTTAAAAATGGGCAGAGGATCTGGATAGACATTTTCCAAAGAAGACATACAGATGGCCGACAGATACATGAAAGGATACTCTATATACTACTCATCAGGGAAATGCAAATCAAAACCATGATGAGATATCACCTCATATCTGTTAGGATGGCTATTTTCAAAAAGATAAGAAATAACAAGTATTGGCGAGGATGTGGAGAAAAGGGAACCCTCATGGTGCACTGTTGATAGGAATGTAAATTGGTGCAGGTACTGTGGAGAACAGTATGTGAGTTCCTCAAAAAATTAAAAGTAGAACTACCATATGATCCAGAAATTCCACTTCTGAATATTTATCCAAAGAAAATGAAAACACTAACTCAAAAAGATAGATGCACCTTATGTTCATTACAGTACTATTTACAATAGTCAAGATATGGAAACAACCTAAGTGTCCATCAACAGATGAATGGATAAAGAAAATACGGAGTATATATAATGGGATACTATTCGGCTATAAAAAAAAGGAAATCTTGCCATTTATGATGGACCTTAAGGGCATTATGCTAAGTGAAATAAGTTAGAGAAAGACAAAAACCATATTATGTCACGTATGTGTGGAATCTAAAAACAAATAACAAACTTACAGATACATAGACCAAATTGTTGGCTGCCAGAGATGGGGGTGGGGGTGGGTGAAATATGTGAAGGGAGTCAAAAGGAGGTACACACTTTGAGGTACAAAATAAGTCATGAGGTTGTAATACACAACATGGCGACTATAGTTAATAATACTGTATTGCATATTTGAAAGTTGAAAGTTGTTAAGAGAGTGGATCTTAAAAGTTATCACAAGAAAACAAAATTCTGTAATTGTGTATGGTGATGGATGTTAACTAAACTTCTTGTGATCATTTCAAAATATATACAAATATATATCATATCCTATCTCATGTCAGTCTGTCAGAGCTTCTCTCTGGGGCTGTTAATTCCCTGGTACTTCTAGGCAAGGGAAGAATAGCCTTCTATGGATTGGGAAAAGTCCCTTGGGCACAGAGATGCAGACCCTGACAGTTGGAAAGCGTCTAGAGCATGTTGGAAATACACAGTAACATTAAAATTCTCCAGAATCATTCATATGTCATTTCAAGTTATTTAAAGATTCAAATTACATACCACCATGTACAATTCCTGAAAAATTTACTCAGAGTATATTCTAGCTATTAATTTGATGAACTATGTTAAAATGCAAGAAAAGAGAAAAAGCAGTAAACACAGAAATGTATCTAATTACCAGTGAGTGTGGTAACAAATGTAAATTCAAAAGAAAAAAGTTTTGAAAGAGAATATTTAATTTTTAAAGGCCAAATTAATTCAATAATGTCAGCATTCTTGGCTGTTACCAATAGATTTTATTCATCATGATCAGAAAGGGGAAGTAGAGGTGAATCAAAGTAAAATTATATTAAATTTCTCTTTTTTCATACAGAAGAATTTTTAAGTTACAATATATTTCAAATATAAGTGCAAAGAAAACTGTAAGCATAATAGCAAAAAACAAAACAAAACAAAAAACCGAGGTCATATTTAAATAAATACTGAAATAAAAGCACACTTTCCTGGACACAAGTGACAAAAGTCAACTGTAGGTTGCCTTCATATTGAAATAATAGTGGAGAGTCTCATGAGACTCAAGGGCAACAGTGCAGTGCGGCCTGAAGATTAGAACTGGAGAGCCAAACACCTTTGGAACTCACTCCTGGTCCCACCTTTGCTCCCCTCTCCATGAAGACTTATCTCTAACTCTGCAGACTGATATTCTCTCTTTCCCTGGCCCATTTCAGAAAACATGGCCATTGAAATCCCCTGCTTTCAACGTTACAAGTCTAAACTTTTCATGAGAGATATATCTTTTTCACTAGCTTTTTACTTTACACCTGGAAGTCTTTCAACCCAGAGCAGTGGTTTGTTTGCTACTCAGTAACTAAGATCTGATAAAAATGCAATGGATTGCATTTTCCCAGGCAGATAGCATAGTGGATCATTGAAGAATCCTTAACCACTATCTCATAGCATTGAGCAAGAATGAAGATTCAATCTACATATAATAATTGTCTCTATAAAAGAAAACGAAACAAATGGAGAAGCAATGGCAATAACCAGGTAAAGAAGGAACCAACCCCATGCCTTCCAGATAGGGGTTCTCTAAAGAGAGCACTTAAACAAGAGCTGGAATTCAGCTACTTAAAAAGGGGCTCTGTCTCCCTCCTTCCAAAAAGTGTGGACTAAGCAAAGTATCCTATGATTTGTTAGGAACTGCTAGCAAATGGCTAATAAACTGGGGAACCTCTCTCAAGGTCTTTGGCAGGACTAATAATAGTGATATTAAAGATGCTAATGATAATAACAATGGCTGTAGAGATTTGAGGAAATGACATCTAAGCTGAGAGTTGAAGGATCAGAAGAATTAAGCCAGATGAAAGAGAAAAGGGAAATGTGTTCCTGCCGAAGTGAATTTGATACAGGGGTAAAGACCTAGAGGATAAAGCACAATATATTGAACATAAATATAGAATTGAGAATTGAGGTATGGCTGAAGGACAAAGTGATGAGAAATGAGGATTCTCTTCCTGGCTTGTAGAAGGCTGGAGATTGAGAGAATGAGAAAGGTAGAAGGCTGGAGATTGAGAGAGAGGGAGAGAGGGAGAAGAGAGAGAGAGAAAGAGAGAGACTTGCTCGATCTCTGGTGTCTTTACTTACAAGGGCACTAATTGCATCCTGAGGGCCCCACTCTCCTGACCTCATCTAACCCTAATTACCTCTTAGAGGCCCCATGTCCAGACACCATCACATTGGTGACAAAGGCTTGAACATAAGAATTTTCGGGGGACACAAACATTTCTGTTATATATGTATTCATACACACACACACAGAGTCCTAAAATGTTAACAACGGCTATCATTGAAACTATAATCTGAAAGTCCACAGTAGGTTCTTACCATCAGTTTTGTATCTTTTTTTTGCCATCAAAGGTGCTCTCTGATATGTTTTTGTATTTATGTTATTGCATTGCCATACACATATCTGATTCATTTCCATCCTCCTTTCTTCCCTCCTTCCTTTCTTCCTTCTTTTAGTCACCTCATGACATACCTTCTTTAAAGCTTGCTCTAAGATCAACTTCCTTTGAACAACACCCTTCCGCTATTATAGTACAGCTGCACCTTTGTAATGGTCTCGTGCTATGTGAGAGATTTTTCCAACTTTCTAAAGATACATTTTCTATTTATTTTATTATCTTTGTACTAGGATAAGTTCACATTGCATAGAAGTTAAGACCATGGATTCTGAAATCAGATTTCCTGGGTTCAGTTTCTAATTATATTGTTAGTAGTGTTGTAACCTTAGATAAGCAATTTAATCTAGAAATGCCTTGGTCTCACATCTATAAAATGAGGGAAATAAACATAACTACTTTACAGACATGCTGTAGGAAATCAATGAGTTCATGTGTATAAAGTACTTAGAACAGTGTCTGCACATACAAAGTACTCAATAAATGTCAATTACTATTATTATCATATTCTATCATGATTTCTACTTTTAAGGAATTGTTTCTTACCACCTTCTAGACTGTGTTTACTTAAAGCTGTCTATTATTGTTATTTTAAAATGTATCTGTTATCAGTTATGATACTTGGTTTTAGAGCTTAACTGCCCCCCTCCAGAGATATCTAGTTGATAAATTTTTTTGTGAAAAATATCTTTCCTGATCTGCATAGCTGTATTTCATTCCTTGCCAATTTATCATTCCATTTTCATAAGCTAGAAGAATTAATCCTAATTTTTGATAACATATATAGAGTCAGCCATTCTTTTCTATAATTCTCTTTTAAAGGTCATTATATTTCAACTAGAAAAGCAGAAAAAAAAATGCTTCTCTTTCTTCCTTCCTTGATTCCTTCCTTTTCAAGGCTTTCAATATATTATCCACTCTTAAATCTAACTTTAAAAAATTTACATATTGCAATTTTATTTGGTCTTGTTTTTCACTCCTGTGTATTCACAGAATGTGATTGTGGTCACTAGGTTTGGTGAATCTGGCAGATACTTTATCATGCAAACTTGCAGCCATAATGCACTGGAAAGAGCAGGATACAGGGAGTCAGGATATCCATGACCAAGACTGAAGCTTTCCAGGGTATAGCCTGTGCAAGTCACTTAATTTCACAAAGCATCATTTTTTTTCCCTCTAAAAGATGAGAAAGGCAACTGGAGATCTCGAAAGTTCCTTTCAGTTTGGAAACGCTTTGACTTAGGAAGATGGCATATGTCTATGATCAAGCCACAACAGCCTGAACTACACTGAGTTCTGAACCCCAAAGCAGGATAGCAATGCTATTTGTCCCCATTCTATAGTGTTAATAGCAGGATTTCTTGAATTTCCTATACCTGTAAGTTTTACTTGACTTTGGTGAAACATGGATGGGGTAACCACTGTAGCTTATGTGTGTAACAGTGGGTGTGAAATAGCTAAATGGTAAAATCTTAAAACCTTAAGCTTCTACGACCAGCAAATGCCCCTGCAGAGGGTTCCTTCCCAGCCCAAGAATGACGCTTATGCTAAGAAAGAAGGAACACTGATAATTAAGAACATTTTATTTAATTTACAGCTATTCTAATGATTACCAAGATTATTCTTGGTGCTTACTTCTACCTAATGAACTTGCAATTTGTTTAACTAGAAAAGAGCAAAATTTCAAAAGATGGTTTATATTTGCCCTTGTTCTGTAAATGGGATCACCTTTATAAAAGCGTTCTTTCCTTCTCTCTGTTTTGGTTGTGCTTAAATGAAGAAGTTGTCTAGCAAAATTCTATGAAGTGTATTTCTCCCTTCTTGTCATAGAAACATAATTTTATCAGTGTTCGAAAAGAGAATTTTTCCCCTTTCAAAATTGTGTGGGTTGAAAAATTCTCCTTGCTGTCAAGTTCTTCATGACTAATAAATGTTACCTGTATCAAGTCTTCTAATTATCTCCAAGATTTTGGATTTTAAAGCCAGCAATTTTATTATTTTACCATCTGTCAGAATGTTTTTGGCAGGGTTCAGTAGAAAAATAGGCAATGTGTATGAAAGCTTAACTAATTCAATACTAAACCTACGTATAAAAATGATATCATGGAGTTTTGCTTAAGCCAACCTGTGACTACATTTGGTACTACTAGGTCCACGTGAATTTAAGTGCTTACCATGCCTTACCTCCTGATCATGTCATTCACACCAAAAGAAATTAAAGAGGAAGAAAAAAAATACTTTCTTTTTAAAAATTTATTACAAAATTTATTTTTATTTTTTAAATGGCATTTATATTCATTTATTTATTGTATAACCAATACATATTCTCATGGAAAAATGAGCAAATGCAAATGGTTAGAAAAAATGACATCTAATATCATTCCATGATATATCCTCATTTTGATTTTCATCCTTCTAGATTTTCTCATATGCCTATACATATGAATAAATATATATTCACAAAACTAGGATCATACCGTAACTTTGGAAACCTGTTTTTGTCAATTTATATATTATATTTATGATCATAAATACAAATCTACACTATCATTTTTCTAGAT
This sequence comes from Mesoplodon bidens, assembly GCF_964165515.1. Taxonomy (NCBI): domain Eukaryota; kingdom Metazoa; phylum Chordata; class Mammalia; order Artiodactyla; family Ziphiidae; genus Mesoplodon; species Mesoplodon bidens. Next base: position 90,794,155 of record NC_138172.1, read on the forward strand.
GCTTAGAATTTAGGAAGATTCCCATTCTTCCCTGTGATAAACAATGCTGAGCTGGGATGACTGTGTTTGTGGTGCTATCATTGTGCACTTGTCTAACCATTTCCTAGGGCCTCATTTCTTTTTTTTGTTCTGAATTTTATTTTATTTTTTTATACAGCAGGTTCTTATTAGTTATCCATTTTATACATATTACTGTATATATGTCACCCCCAATCTCCCAATTCATCACACCACTCCCCACACTGCCACTTTCCCCCCTTGGTGTCTATACATTTGTTCTCTACATCTGTGTCTCTATTTCTGCCCTGCAAACTGGTTCATCTGTACCATTTTTCTAGGTTCCACATATATGCGTTAATATACGATATTTGTTTTTCTCTTTCTGACTTTACTCTGTATGACAGTCTCTAGATCCATCCATGTCTCTACAAATGACCCAATTTCATTCCTTTTTATGGCTGAGTAATATTCCATTGTATATATGTACCACATCTTCTTTAGCCATTCATCTGTCAATGGGTATTTAGGTTGCTTCCATGACCTGGCTATTGTAAATAGTACTGCAATGAACATTGGGGTGCATGTGTCTTTTTGAGCTATGGTTTTCTCTGGGTATATGCCCAGTAGTGGGATTGCTGGATCATATGGTAATTCTATTTTTAGTTTTTTAAGGAACCTCCATACTGTTCTCCATAGTGGCTGTATCAATTTACATTCCCAGCAACAGTGCAAGAGGGTTCCCTTTTCTGCACACCCTCTCCAGCATTTGTTGTTTGTAGATTTTCTGATGATGACCATTCTGACTGGTGTGAGGTGATACCTCATTGTAGTTTTGATTTGCATTTCTCTAATAATTAGTTATGTTGAGCAGCTTTCCATTTCCTTCTTGGTCATCTGTATCTCTTCTTTGGAGAAATGTCTATTTAGGTCTTCTGCCCATTTTTTTGATTGGGTTGTTTGTTTTTTAAATATTGAGCTGCATGGGCTGTTTATATATTTTGGAGATTAATCCTTTGTCAGTTGCTTCATTTGCAAATATTTTCTCCCATTCTGAGGGTTGTCTTTTGGTCTTGTTTATGGTTTCCTTTGCTGTGCAAAAGCTTTCAAGTTTCATTAGGTCCCATTTGTTTATTTTTGGTTTTATTTCCATTACTCTAGGAGGTGGATCAAAAAAGATCTTGCTGTGATTTATGTCAAAGAGAAAAAATACTTTCTATGGCAGTTAATATATAATTTCTTCTGAGAGTGGCTTCTTACTTAAATGACATAATTTTAGGTTATTAAAAATAACAAATTAACAAAGAAAACTAAAAACACAAAGTAGTACCTTAAAAAAAACATTTTATATTTGCCCAGAAGTAATGTCTGCCGTGAGAGCTAGGGTGTCTTTTGTGATCCTTACAAATTCTTTTCTATCCATCATGCAGGGAATGTAGGCATATGAGTTGCAGACTGCCTGAATAGTTTAGGTATCTCATAGATTGAGTCAGTTGCTCCTAAACAGAAACGCTGCATGTATGCTCTTTTACCTAAAGTAGATACCAATTCTTTCTCTGCCATGAAGGTGCCACACCACCATTTCAATGGAGAATTGATGTGCTAACACGCCCCATGCATTATCCTGAAAAGACTACACACTGACGCTCAGTGCTGGTGTACCTGTGCACAGGTGCTTCTACATCTTTGGAGCCTGTATTTGAACTCCAACTCTGCCGCCTCCCATCTAGCCATCAGGACATTATTTAACCTCTTCACTGTGCCTCGGATTCTGCCTCTATAGTGTAGGGGTGATAAGAGGACATATTTCAACAGACAGATGTGAGGATTAAATGAGTCAGTATATGTGAAGCATGTAGAACACTGGTACATAGTGATGCCTCAATAAATGTAACCTATGTATATAAATATTATTTGTATCATTTGACATAGAAATTATATTAAGCAAAACTTCTTAAAAGATATATGTATGCAGAAATACACATTGCAACATTTATAACATAATAAATATGGAAGCAATTATTGATATAATGACCAAATATAAGAGAAGTAATAAGAGAAAGAACAAGCAAATGATAGTATAGCCATGCAATGGAATATTAAGTGAAGTATGTAAAGATTTAAATAACATATAAATCCCAATCTTATAATATTAAATAATAGAAACATGACATAAAATTTTGTAAATATAATTTCAGTTATATAAATCAATAAGGAAAGGAAGAATGAAATATAAAACAGTGTTTGACCAGATTTATGGGTGATTTTTATTTGTTCACATCTTTGTGTTTTTTCCTATAATAAATATGACTACAGAAATTAACAGACAGGTTTTACTGTTATTCCATGTCTCTTTACCTCCCCAGGCATCTCTTGACTGTAGAAATAATCACCCAGTGCCTCTGACCAAGCTATGTTTTAACCCAAGAGTAGCTACCCTCTGAGAATACTGCCTGCATCAGGGAGTGGGGAGAAAGTGGTCTGGACCACGCTGACATTTATTACTATTGGCTGCCCAGTGAAGCAAATGTGCAAGCAACAAGAGAAAGGGAATGCCTAGAAAGCTCTCCATAGGCCAGGCCATATATGTGCACCCTGGAGCTCTCCCACTGGAAGCTGTTTCCCACATATTGGGACTCATTCACTTTTTTTCTCCTTTAGGTGTTTAGTCAAACTTTTTGTTAGTTGCAGTGGCATCTCCAAATTTGAGTTGAAGGGAGGAAGCCAGAAGCCTGGACTTGTTATTTGCTTATAAATACCTACTATATCATACTATATTGGATGATGATTATTTCAGTATGACTACAGGACAATATAGATGTCATAGAGGAAACAAGCTTGGATAATTACTGTGGAAATTAGGCTATGAGTATAATCATTATGGAACAGCATGAATTTTTTTGAATAAGAGTAATATGAAACAATGAATTATTTAGAGAGACAGTTCTAGTAGACTTTTAAAGAATCATACATGTGCTAATTTAATTTGCAGGTAGAGGGAATTTTAGTTCTCTCCAGTGCACTCTTATGGTCAAATTGTATTGACAATGCAAGTCTATTAGAGGAAAGAAGATGTAATAATCTGTATGAAGAGACAGAAAGAAATATTGTGCAAATGACCTCTTCTCCTAACAAATACCACTGTTCACAAGAAAAAAATATATATATATACTGTATCATTTATATGTAAACTATAAGTATGTTGACTTGTTTCTTGGCCAAAGTAGAAATCTATAATTTAATGTCAGAAATACACAGAAATTTTAACTAAATAAAGACTACTGTGAGCACTGTAGGAAATTAACACAGTAGTAAAAATTTTAAAGATGCAAAGTATAGGTATAGAGAACCCCCCCAAATATAATAATAATATATTAATATAGAACACATGTTAATTTGTATTCTACAGAGAGGAGATGCTTCATTTTTAAAGGTATTCATTGCATATTGTACCTATAAAGCTCCAGAGGAAACTTCAGTAAATTTTAAAAGGTAAAATTTTAACCAATCACATTCTCATATTGAATTGTTGCCAAAAATTTTTGGAACAACAATAATAAAAGGCTAAGGAATCACCAGCAACAATAGAAAAAATCCAGCTTCTTAGAAATTAAAATGTATCTGCTAAATACCACTGAGATTAAATTATAAATTAAAATGCTGGTTAAATATTAAGATTGGCCAGACTGTAGGAAAATGGGTACGAATATATACTATTGTTGTACAAACTGATACAGCCTTTTGTAGAGTGCAGTGTGAGAGTACTTATCAAAATTAAACATGCACATACCCTTTGACCTAGGAAACCCACTCCCTAGAATCTACTGTAGAGAAATATTTATACATGCAGACAATGACAGGCGCACAAGAGTGGACATTTACGACCTTTTTAATGTAACATATATTTATATGAATAAAAGAATATTTGAAACAATAAAGAGACTATTAACAGTTGGTACCTTGAAAAGTTGGTTTGAGGTAATTTAGAAGAGAAAATTTATTTATTTATAGTTATCTATTTTTGTAGTACTTAAAATTTTATAATTAATAAAAAACAATGAAATACTGATACTTTCAATTTTAGAATATTTAGGAAGTAATACTACTGTGATTTAAAAATATTATTATGATATGTGGCTACAGATAGAGTCAAACACCAATTTAGATCCTTCAATGCCAACATTATACTAGAAAGAATAAAAATATGTAAATAAAATATTTGATGATATAAAATATGTACAACAAAGCAAGTCTAATGAAAATAAGAAGAAAATTTTAGAAATGAAAGTTGACAATTAATGTTTAGCATATATATCCAAGCACTGGTTCTTTGAAAAATTTAATAAAATGGAAAACACTTTGGGAAGTCTAGAGAAAATGTAAATGTTCAAAATTAGGAAAGAAAAAGTATAACTACAGAGAGAAAAATACAAAAATAATATTTTTATACCTTTAAACTTTTAAATTTATGTTTTGATGCAATTCATGACTTTCTACAAAAAAATCACAAATTCTTCCTTTTACCTAAACTATTGAAAAACCAAAATAAACCAAAAACCAAGACCTACTAAAGGTTCCAGGACCTGATAATACTTTACAAAATAGTTTTCAAATTTTTAAGGAACTTAAAAATAAGTTCATAAAATAAGTACCTATGAATATTTATTTTATCCTTTGGCTTATAATCAAACACTAGTATTATTGTTCAAATTGTTCCCGTTTTGGCCATCAGGAGCGTTTTCAGATTTACTTTTTGTCCTTTAATTATTTTTTTTTTACATCTTTATTGGAGTATAATTGCTTTACAATGGTGTACTAGTTTCTGCTTTATAACAAAGTGAATCAGTTATACATACACATATGTTCCCCTATCTCTTCCCTCTTGCGTCTCCCTCCCTCCCACCCTCCCTATCCCACCCCTCTAGGTGGTCACAAAGCACTGAGCTGATCTCCCTGTGCTATGTGGCTGCTTCCCACTAGCTATCTATTTTACGTTTGGTAGTGTATATATGTCCATGCCACTCTCTCGCTTTGTCACAGCTTACCCTTCCCCCTCCCCATATCCTCAAGTCCATTCTCTAGTAGGTCTGTGTCTTTATTCCTGTCTTACTCCTAAGTTCTTCATGACATTTTTTTTCTTAAATTCCATTTATATGTGTTAGCATATGGTATTTGTCTTTCTCTTTCTTTTTTTTTTTTTTAAGTTTATTTATTTATTTTTTTAATTAGTTTCTGCTTTATAACAAAGTGAATCAGTCATACATATACATCTGTTCCCACATCCCTTCCCTCATGCATCTCCCTCCCTCCCACCCTCCCCATCCCACCCCTCCAGGCGGTCACAAAGCACCGAGCTGATCTCCCTGTGCTCTGCGGCTGCTTCCCACTATCTATCTACCTTACGTTTGGTAGTGTATACACGTCCATGCCTCTCTTTCGCCTTGTCACAGCCCACCCTTCCCCCTCCCCATATCCTCAAGTCCATTCTCAAGTAGGTCTGCGTCTTCATTCCCGTTTTGCCCCTAGGTTCTTCATGACATTTTTTTTTTTAAATTCCGTATATATGTGTTAGCATACGGTATTTGTCTTTCTCTTTCTGACTAACTTCACTCTGTATGACAGACTCTAGGTCTATCCACCTCATTACAAATAGCTCAGTTTCGTTTCTTTTTATGGCTGAGTAATATTCCATTGTATATATGTGCCACATCTTCTTTATCCATTCATCCGATGATGGACACTTAGGTTGTTTCCAGCTCCGGGCTATTGTGAATAGAGCTGCAATGAACATTTTGGTACATGTCTCTTTTTGAATTATGGTTTTCTCAGGGTATATGCCCAGTAGTGGGATTGCTGGGTCATATGGTAGTTCTATTTGTAGTTTTTTAAGGAACCTCCATACCGTTCTCCATAGTGGCTGTACCAATTCACATTCCCACCAGCAGTGCAAGAGTGTACCCTTTTCTCCACACCCTCTCCAGCATTTATTCTTTGCAGATTTTTTGATGATGGCCATTCTGACTGGTGTGAGATGATATCTCATTGTAGTTTTGATTTGCATTTCTCTAATGATTAATGATGTTGAGCATTCTTTCATGTGTTTGTTGGCAGTCTGTATATCTTCTTTGGAGAACTGTCTATTTAGGTCTATTACCCATTTTTGGATTGGGTTGTTTTTTTGTTATTGAGCTGCATGAGCTGCTTGTAAATTTTGGAGATTGCTCCTTTGTCAGTTGCTTCATTTGCAAATGTTTTCTCCCATTCTGAGGATTGTCTTTTGGTCTTGTTTATGGTTTCCTTTGCTGTGCAAAAAGCTTTGAAGTTTCATTAGGTTCCATTTGTTTATTTTTGTTTTTCTTCCACTTCTCTGGGAGGTGAGTCAAAAAGGATCTTGCTGTGATTTATGTCATAGAGTGTTCTCCCTATGTTTTCCTCTAAGAGTTTGATAGTTTCTGGCCTTACATTTGGGTCTTTAATCCATTTTGAGCTTATTTTTGTGTATGGTGTTAGGGAGTGTTCTAATGGCATACTTGTACATGTACCTGTCCAGTTTTCCCAGCACCACTTATTGAAGAGGCTGTCCTTTCTCCACTGTACATTCCTTCCTCCTTTATCAAAGGTAAGGTGACCATATGTGCGTGGGTCTATCTCTGGGCTTTCTATCCTGTTCCATTGATCTATATTTCTGTTTTTGTGCCACTACCATACTGTCTTGATTACTGTAGCTTTGTAGTATAGTCTGAAGTCAGGGAGCCTGATTCCCCCAGCTCCGATTTTCATTCTCAAGATTGCTTTGGCTATTCTGGGTCTTTAGTGTTTCCATACAAATTGTGAAATTTTTTGTTCTAGTTCCGTGAAAAATGCCAGTGGTAGTTTGATAGGGATGGCATTGAATCTGTAGATTGCTTTGGGTAGTAGAGTCATTTTCACAATGTTGATTCTTCCAATCCAAGAACATGGTATATCTCTCCATCTATTTATATCATCTTTAATTTCTTTCATCAGTGACTTATAATTTTCTGCATACAGGTCTTTTGTCTCCTTAGGTAGGTTTATTCCTAAATATTTTATTCTTTTTATTGCAGTGGTAAATGGGAGTGTTTTCTTGATTTCACTTTCAGATTTTTCATCATTAGTGTATAGGAATGCCAGAGATTTCTGTGCATTAATTTTGTATCCTTCAACCTTACCAAATTCATTGATTAGCTCTAGTAGTTTTCTGGTAGCATCTTTAGGATTCTCTATGTATAGTATCATGTCATCTGCAAACAGTGACAGCTTTACTTCTTTTCTGATTTGGATTCCTTTTATTTCCTTTTCTTCTCTGATTGCTGTGGCTAAAACTTCCAAAACTATGTTGAATAAGAGTGGTGAGAGTGGGCAACCTTGTCTTGTTCCTGATCTTAGTGGAAATGCTTTCAGTTTTTCACCATTGAGGATGATGTTGGCTCTGGGTTTGTCATATATGGCCTTTATTATGTTGAGGAAAGTTTCCTTTATGCCTACTTTCTGCAGGATTTTTATCATAAATGGGTGTTGAATTTTGTCGAAAGCTTTCTCTGCATCCATTGAGATGTTCATATGGTTTTCTCCTTCAATTTGTTAATATGGTGTATCACGTTGATTGATTTGCATATATTGAAGAATCCTTGCATTCCTGGTATAAACCCCACTTGATTATGGTGTATGATCCTTTTAATGTGCTGTTGGATTCTGTTTGCTAGTATTTTGTTGAGGATTTTTGCATCTATGTTCATCAGTGATATTGGCCGGTAGTTTTCTTTCTTTGTGACATCCTTGTCTGCTTTTGGTATCAGGGTGATGGTGGCCTCATAGAATGAGTTTGGCATTGTTCCTCCCTGCTATATTTTGGAAGAGTTTGAGAGGGATAGGTGTTAGCTCTTCTCTAAATGTTTGATAGAATTCACCTGTGAAGCCATCTGGTCCTGGGTTTTTGTGTGTTGGAAGATTTTTAACCATAGTTTCAATTTCAGTGCTTGTGATTGGTCTGTTCATATTTTCTATTTCTTCCTGATTCAGTCTTGGCAGGTTGTGCATTTCTAAGAATTTTTCTATTTCTTCCAGGTTGTCCATTTTATTGGCATACAGTTGCTTGTAGTAATCTCTCATGATCTTTTGTATTTCTTCAGTGTCAGTTGTTATTTCTCCTATTTCATTTCTAATTGTATTGATTTGAGTCTTCTCCCTTTTTCTCTTGATGAGTCTGGCTAATGGTTTATTGATTTTGTTTATCTTCTCAAAGAAACAGCTCTTAGTTTTATTGATCTTTGCTATCGTTTCCTTCATTTCTTTTTCATTTATTTCAGATCTGATCTTTATGATTTCTTTCCTTCTGCTAAATTTGAGGTTTTTTGTTCTTCTTTCGCTAATTGCTTTAGGTGCAAGGTTAGGTTGTTTATTCGAGATGTTTCCTGTTTTTTAAGGTGGGATTGTATTGCTATAAACTTCCCTCTTAGAACTGCTTTTGCTGCATCCCATAGGTTTTGGGTCATCGTGTCTCCATTGTCATTTGTTTCTAGGTATTTTTTAATTTCCTCTTTGATTTCTAAAGTGATCACTTCGTTATTAAATAGTGTATTGTTTAACCTCCATGTGTTTGTATTTTTTATAGATATTTTCCTGTAATTGATACCTAGTCTCATAGCGTTGTGGTTCGAAAAGATACTTGATGTAATTTCAATTTTCTTAAATTTACCAAGGCTTGATTTGTGACCCAAGATATGATGTATCCTGGAGAATGTTCCATGAGCACTTGAGAAAAATGTGTGTTCTGTTGTTTTTGGATGGAATGTCCTATAAATATCAATTAAGTCCATCTTGTTTAATGCATCATTTAAGGCTTGTGTTTCCGTATTTATTTTCATTTTGGATGATGTGTCCATTGGTGAAAGTGGGGTGTTAAAGTCTCCTACTATGAATGTGTTACTCTCGAGTACCCCTTTGATGGCTGTTAGTATTTGCCTTATATATTGAGGTGCTCCTATGTTGGGTGCATAAATATTTACAATTGTTATATCTTCTTCTTGGATTGATCCCTTGATCATTATGTAGTGTCCTTCTTTGTCTCTTCGAATAGTCTGTATTTTAAAGTCTATTTTGTCTGATATCAGAATTGCTACTCCAGCTTTCTTTTGATTTCCATTTGCATGGAATATCTTTTTCCATCTCCTCACTTTCAGTCTGTATGTGTCTCTAGGTCTGTAGTAGGTGTCTTGTAGACAGCATATATATGGGTCTTGTTTTTGTATCCATTCAGCCAGTCTGTGTCTTTTGGTGGGAGCACTTAATCCATTTACATGTAAGGTAATTATAGATATGTGTGTTTTTATTCCTATTTTAATTGTTTTGGGTTTGTTATTGTAGGTCTTTTCCTTCTCTTGTGTTTCGTGCCTAGACAAGGTCCTTTAGCATTTGTTGTAAAGCTGGTTTGGTGGTGCTGAACTCTCTCAGCTTTTGCTTGTCTGTAAAGGTTTTAATTTCTCCATCAAATCTAAATGAAATCTTTGCTAGGTAGAGTAATCTTGGTTGTAGTTTTTTCTCCTTCATCACTTTAAATATGTCCTGCCAGTCCCTTCTGGCTTGCAGAGTTTCTGCTGAAAGATCAGCTGTTAACCTTATGGGGATTCCCTTGTGTGTTATTTGTTGTTTTTCCCTTTCTGCTTTTCATATGTTTTCTTTGTATTTAATTTTTGACAGTTTGCTTAATATGTGTCTTGGCATGTTTCTCCTTGTATTTATCCTGCATAGGACTCTCTGTGCTTCCTGGACTTGATTAACTATTTCCTTTCCCATATTAGGGAAGTTTTCAACTATAATCTCTTAAAACATTTTCTCAGTCCCTTTCTTTTCCTCTTCTTCTTCTGGAACCCCTATAATTCGAATGTTGATGCATTTAATGTTGTCCCAGAGGTCTCTGAGACTGTCCTCAGTTCTTTTCATTCTTTTTTCTTTATTCTGCTCTGCAGCAGTTATTTCCACTATTTTATCTTCCAGGTCACTTATCCGTTCTTCTGCCTCTGTTATTCTGCTATTGATCCCATCTAGAGTATTTTTAATTTCATTTATTGTGTTGTTCATCGTTGCTTGTTTCATCTTTAGTTCTTCTAGGTCCTTGTTAAATGTTTCTTGCATTTTCTGTATTCTATTTCCAAGATTTTGGATTATCTTTACTATCATTTTTGTGAATTCTTTTTCAGGTAGACTGCCTATTACCTCTTCATTTGTTAGGTCTGGTGGGTTTTTATCTTGCTGCTTCATCTGCTGTGTGTTTTTCTGTCTTCTCATTTTGCTTATCTTACTGTGTTTGGGGTCTCCTTTTTGCAGGCTACAGGTTCGTAGTTCCCGTTGTTTTTGGTGTCAGTCCCAGTAGCTAAAGTTGGTTCAGTGGGTTGTGTAGCCTTCCTGGTGGAGGTGACTAGTGCCTGTGTTCTGGTGGATGAGGCTGGATCTTATCTTTCTGGTGGGCAGGTCCACGTCTGGTGGTGTGTTTTGGGGTGTCTGTGGACTTATGATTTTAGGCAGCCTCTCTGCTAATGGGTGGGGTTGTGTTCCTGTCTTGCTAGTTGTTTGGCATAGTGTGTCCAGCACTGTAGCTTGCTGTTCGTTGAGTGAAGCTGGGTGCTGGTGTTGAGATGGAGGTCTCTGGGAGATTTTCGCTGTTTGATATTATGTGGAGCTGGGAGGTCTCTTGTGGACCAGTGTCCTGAAGTTGGCTCTCCTACCTCAGAGGCACAGCACTGACTCCTGGCTGCAGCACCAAGAGCCTTTCATTCCCACGGCTCAGAGTAAAATGGAAAAAAAGTAGAAAGAAAGAAAGAAAGAAAGAAAGAAAGAAAGAAAGAAAGAAAGGGAGGAAGGGGATAAAATAAAATAAATTAATGTAAGAAAAAATAAAAGTTATTAAAATAAAGAATAATTATTAAGAAAAAAAAGAAAAACGGACGGATAGAACCCTAGGACAAATGGTGAAAGCAATGCTATACAGACAAAATCTCACACAGAAGCATACAAATGCACACTCACAAAAAGAGGAAAAGGGGAAAAAATAATAAATCTTGCTATCAAAGTCCACCTTCTCAATTTGGGATGATTCGTTGTCTATTCATGTATTCCACAGATGCAGGGTACATTAAGTTGATTGTGGATCTTTAATCCGTTGCTTCTGAGGCTGGTAGGAGAGATTTCCCTTTCTCTTCTTTGTTCGCACAGCTCCTGGGGCTCAGCTTTGGATGTGGCCCCGTCTCTGCGTGTAGGTTTCCTGAGGGCGTCTGTTCTTCGCTCAGACAGGACGGGGTTAAAGGAGCAGCTGACTCGGGGGCTCTGGCTCACTCAGGCCGGGGGGACGGAGGGGTGCGGATGTGGGGTGAGCCTGCGGCGGCAGAGGCCAGCGGGACGTTGCACCAGCCTGAGGCGCGCCGTGTGTTCTCCCGGGGAAGTTGTCCCTGCATCCTGGGACCCTGGCAGTGGCGGGCTGCACAGGCTCCCGGAGGGGAAGGTGTGGACAGTGACCTGTCCTCGCACACAGGCTTCTTGGTGGCGGCAGCAGCAGCAGCCTTAGCGTCTCATGCCCGTCTCTGGGGTCTGCCCTGTTAGCCGAGGCTTGCGCCCGTCTCTGGAGCTCCTTTAAGCACTGCTCTTAATCCCCTCTCCTCGCGCACCAGGAAACCAATGAGGGAAGAAAAAGTCTCTTGCCTCTTCGGCACGTCCAGAGTTTTTTCCCTGACTCCCTCCCGGCTAGCCGTGGTGCACTAACTCCCTGCAGGCTGTGTTCACGCTGCCAACCCCCGTCCTCTCCTTGTGCTCTGACCGAAGCCCGAGCCTCAGCTCCCAGCCCCCGCCCACCCCGGCGGGTGAGCAGACAAGCCTCTCGGGCTGGTGAGTGCCAGTCGGCACCGATCCTCTGTGCGGGAATCTCTCCGCTTTGCCCTCCGCACCCCTGTGGCTGCGCTCTTCCGTGGCTTCGAAGCTCCCCCCCTCCGCCACCCGCAGTCTCCTCCCGCGAAGGGGCTTTCTAGTGTGTGGAAACTTTTCTTCCTTCACAGCTCCCTCCCACTGGTGCAGGTCCCGTCCCTATTCTTTTGTCTCTGTTTATTCTTTTTTTCTTTTGCCCTACCCAGGTACGTGGGGAGTTTCTTGCCTTTTGGGAGGTTTGAGGTCTTCTTCCAGTGTTCAGTAGGTGTTCTGTAGGAGTTGTTCCACGTGTAGATGTATTTCTGGTGTATTTGTGGGGAGGAAGGTGATATCTGCATCTTACTCTTCCGCCATCTTCCCGATCTCCTCCACTTAACCTTTTTTTTTTTTTTTTTTTACTACTTTCTGTCCTTTAAACATGCTGCCATGTTTTCATTTTTTTCCCTTTTTTAAAGCATTTTCTTAATGTAATGCTCAAGGCTCAACTTGTATTTGCTTGTTCCATCCTTGGGATCAACCACTTATCAAAGGAGCCCTGGTTCCTTTTCTTGGATAATGGTATTTAGAAATCAAGAGCTGTGCACTAGGAGTGCTCATTGTTACTGAAGTGTCACTGTTTCTATGCCTTCTCTCTAGATAGCAGTAGGAAATTTATCCATGTATGTATGTATCCATCCATTCATGTGTATCCATGCATCTGTATTCATACCTATCTATCTACCTATGATCTATCTATTTATCTACCTATATCTATCATCTATCTAATCATAAATTTATCCTGATATTTCTGGTCTAGTCCAGCACCATAGACTAGACTACTCTTTGCATACAACATACAACTATATTTGCTAAACGTGTGACAGATTTACCAACTATACCACACTGTTTACCTTTAGCCTTTTCCATTCTTAACTGATTTGTTTGTCCCATTATTGAGTTAAAATTGCCAGATACACAATTTGTAAATATTCTCTCCAATTCTGTGGATTGTCTTTTCACTTAACTGATAGTATCATTTGCTGCATAAAAGTTTTTAATTTTGATGAAGTCCAAATTATCTATTTTTCCATCGTCACTTGTGCTTGTTTTTTTTTGTTTTGCGGTACACGGGACTCTCACTGTTGTGGCCTCTCCCATTGTGGAGCACAGGCTCCGGATTCGCAGGCTCAGCGGCCATGGCTCACAGGCCTAGCCGCTCCGTGGCATGTGGGATCTTCCTGGACCGGGGCACGAACCCGTGTCCCCTGCATCGGCAGGCGGACTCTCAACCACTGCACCACCAGGGAAGCCTGTGTCACTTGTGCTTTTTAATTTGGATTTCATTTATCATAGTTTTATAGTTTTCCTCATATAGATATTGTACATATTTTGATAGGTTTATACCAAGTATTTCATTTTGGGGGGTGCAAATGTAAATGGTATAGAGTTGTTAATTTCAAATTCCATTTGTTCAGTGTTGTTGTATAGGAAAGCAATCGGCTTTTGTTTATTAACTTTGTATTGTGCGACCTTGCTATAACGGTCTATTAATTCCAGTTTTCTTGTTGATCCTTTTTTTTTAACTCTTTATTAGAGTCTAATTGCTTTACAATGGTGTGTTTCTGCTGTAGGTTTTCTACATACATGATCATGTCATCTGCAGACAAGACAGTTTTAGTTCTTCTTTCCGAATCTGTATACCTTTTGTTTCCTTTTCTTGTCTTGTTTCATTAGCTAGAAAGTCCAGTACAATGTTGAAAAGGAGTAGTGAGAGGGGTTTAGTGGGTTTTTCATTTCAGTTCTGTAGAATTTCTCTTTGGTTTCTTTTTATAATTACTATCTCTTTACTAATATTCTCCATTTTGAGATATTGTTACCACACTTTTCTTTATTTCTTTAAGTTGGTTTCCATTTGTTTTTTGAACATATTCATCTTAGCTATTATGAAGAATTTGTGTGTTATATATGACATATGGGCCTTCTCAAAGGAGTTTCTTTTACCTGTTTTTCTCCCACTGCCTATCAATCACAGTTTCCTGCAGGTTTGCATGTCTTGTACATTTTATTGAATTTGGGGCATGTAAATAATATATCGTTGCAACTCCAGATACAGATTTCATTTACCCCTTCCTGGGTTTTGTTTTTTTTGTTATTGCTTGCTTATTTAGTGACTTGACTAGATATTTCAGTGAAGTATACTTCTCCGACCATGTGCATTCTCTGACGTTGCACCTCAGAGAACAGAGCTTTGAGCATGCACACAGTCACCCTGACCACCCTGCCCCCAATGCCCAAAGACAACAGTGGTTTTAGCTAGTCTCACTTTAACTCTCTTTCTCTGTTCTCCCTGTTAAGCTTCTAGCTGGTCTTTCTACACTGATACCACACCCAGGCTGTTAGCCTCCACTTATTGCACTACTGTTTACAACAATGACCTGGGGCACAAATTCCTCCACAGTCTGATCCAGTTTAAATTATACCCTTTGTAGGACTAGTCTTTGAAGCCAGTCATTGAGGCTTTCTCTGACCCCAAGAGGTTTTCCTCATTTTTTCTCTTAAACTTCTAACTGGTTTACACTTAAATAGGGTTATGTCTCTTTATGTAATGTAAGAAGCTTATAACACTATATTTCCAATTCCCCCTTTTCATTCATAGTGCTATTATCATATGTTGTACTTTTCTATATGCTATAAATACAGTATATATTCCTAGTATCTTTTATATAATCAGTTGTTTTATAGAGTAATTAAAAATAAGAAAGCAATTTCATTTTACTTCCATTTCTAATGCTCTTCTTTTTTGTGTAGATCTAAGTTTCTTTATATTGTTGTATTCCTGCTGCCCAAAGAACTTCACCCAATATTTCTTGTTGATTAGGTCTTCTGTCAAATTCCCAGGATTTACTTTTTTTAATCTAAAAAAATTTTTTTCTTTAATTTTTAAAATACATTTTTGATGAGTAGAATATTCTGGACTGACAGAATTATTTTTCTTTCAAAAGTTTAAAGATGTTCCACCATTATTTTCTAGTTTGCATTGCTTCTCATAAGAAGTCTGCCTTAACTGTTATCCTCAATCTTGTGTAGGTAAAGTGTCTCTTCCTCTGACTTCCTTCAAGATTTTCTTTACCTTTTGTTTTTAACAGTTTGAATATGATATACTTAGGTATGATATAGTGTGTGTGTGTGAATATGTGTTGGTATGTGTTTGGTATTCTTCCTGCTTGGTGGTCTCTGAGCTTCTCGTATCTGAGGTTTGATGTCTGTCATAAATTTTTAAAGATTCTTCACTTTTATGTCTTTAGATTTTTACTCCGTCTCTTCACGTTCTGGGATCTTAATAACACGTATGTTAGACCGTTTGATATTGTTTCACAGCTCTTGGTGATCTCTTCTGTTGGGTTTTCCTTCCCCTCATTTTTAATTGCAGTTTCAGTTTGTATAATATCTATAGACTTATCAGCAAGTTCACTGAAACTTTCCTTGTGTTGTAGGCTAAGTTATGTTGTTCTCTCTAAAGGAAAGTTATATTTTGAAGTCCTAATCCCAGCATTTCAGAATATGACTGTTTTGGATATAGGGTCTCTTTTGGTGACCTCTTTAAAGAAATATTAAGTTAAAATGAAGTCATTAGCTGGGTCCTAATCTAATATTGCTGGTGTCCTTTCAAGAAGAGGAGATTAGGACATATAGACACAAACAGAGGGAAGTTCATAGGAAGACACAGGGAGAAGATGACCATCCACAAGCCAAGGAGAGAGGCCTCAGAAGAAACCAACCCTGCCAACTCCTTGATCTCAGTCTTCTAGACTGCCAATTTATGAGAAAAATTATGTTATCTAAGTCACCTGATCCATGATACTCTGGTAAGGCAGCCCTAGCAAACCATGACAGCTTGGCCCTGCCAAGTCTACCAATCAGTCTGTCAAAGGTACTTTTTATCTCCATTACTTTGTTCTTCATTTCTAACACTTCTATTTGATAATTTCTTATAGTTTGCTTTTCTCTCCTGAAATAACCTAACTGATACTGCATGTTATCTATCTTTTCAACTAGTGCTTTTGCATATTAATCATAGTTATTTGAAATTCCTTGCCAGATAGTTCCAACGTTTGTGCCATATCTGAGTTTGCTTTTAGGAACTGCTTTGTTTCTTGGGAATTTTTTCCTTTCTTTTTTAGTGCTTTGTAATTTTTATAAAGATAAGATATCTTGTGTACTACAATAAAGACTGAGGTATATAGTGTTTATGCCTAGAAATGGGTACACCATTTTTTCTGCTGGGACTTTATTGTGGGAGTTACAGTTAATCTAATTAGAAACTGAGCTGGATTTGAGATTTGTTGTTGCTATGGTTATGCTCTGTGCACTACATACTTTTTTTAGTGAGTGGGGACCCGTTCTGTCAGAAGGTTTTTGCTTTTTCCTAATGTCTTCTCAACCCTCAGCTTTTAATCTTTCTTTTGTGCAGTGCCTCAAAGAGGGTCTATCTCTTACAGGTTACCTCTTACCCAGAGCTGATTATTAGCCTGGCCTAGAGGTTTGGGGTATTCTCTATTGCCTAAGCTTCTGTCGACATTAGGCCTAGACTTATACTTAAGCCTATGCTCCTTCCTCTCCCATCTTGTAGTCCTGAGCCCAATACTTAAGCCTATGCTCCTTCCTCTCCCATCTTGTAGTCCTGAGCCCAATATGTATTCCTGCTCTTATCTCTAGTGGTAGAGGTTACTTTTCCATTCCTTTCCTCTCTTTGCAACAGACAATAGTGTTTGTTGTCCTTCTCCCTTGAGAATCAAGCCTTTTGTTCTATACGGAAGATAGGGAAGAAGGGTCTTGGCAAAGTTCTCTCACTACTCCAAACCCTAAACCCTTTCAGAATATTTTTCTTATCTTCTTTTAGGAAAGTACTATTATTACCACTACATGTAAAATATATCCTATGAGGTTTAAAATTTTTTTTTAATTGAGAGGTCAAATTAAATCTTAAAAAGCTATTGAGAGGTCCTTTTCATTTCTCTATCAGTAACATAGGACAGAAATACAATGAACTATTAGCAAATGTGTTCATTTCTGGTAGTCATTAGGACTGTTCCAGTGATAACTCAGCTCTTTCCATTTCAGTCACACTGAGTTTGCATTTTCCCACCCCCATGAAGTTGGGTATGTTACTTTCCTTGCTTTGGCCATTGGAAATTGAGTAGAAATGTTAAGAGTTTGAAATTCTGCATACTCTCTTCTCCTTACCATCAGAGGAACCTGTTATACTGCAGGTAGCGACAGGGCTTCCAGCCTGGCACCTAGAGTGAAGACGTGTGAAATGGATCCCACAGTCAATTTGTAATAAACAAACATGTAATGTAAACAAGGAAGAATCTTTTGTTGTTATAAGCCACTAATATTTTAGGTGAGTTTTTTAACCTCACCATTATCTAGCTATTCCAACCAATCCTGCTGCATGTTTCAGGGAAATGAACTTCAGCAGTACTATCTACATTTCAGCCAACATCCGGGCTACCCCTGAATGTGGAAGACCCAGCTCTCGAATTACATATTTTATCAACAATCAATGGTATTCTTATGGTAAAAATGACACATTAGCATTTGCATGAAGACTGCAAGTTTTACTCAGGGATGTAGGAAGTTGGAAATAGAGCTGGTGTCTACTTTGTACAAATATCTTACCAAGGGTAACTAGGTTTCCTTAAATGTAGGGTCTCTCGGCTTGTGTTTTTATTTTCACAAATCTCTCCAAGTTCCTGCTCTTCCTTCTCCATTTAACACATTTAACAAATAATATCCTTTCTTATATCCTTTGGGAATAACCCTTTTAGGCTAATGTGTTTGCTCTTATAAGGTATACTCTTCTCCTGTTTTAAATTGCTATATTACTCCAAAATGATTATGGTGATGTATATCATTCAACCATTCACATATTTAATGAGAGACATGTTTGTTTGGAGATATAGATATATAGATATAGATATATAGATATATTACCCCCCATATCCACTTAATGTTTACTCGTACAGAATTGCTGTGAAAAATCATGTACAATTATGTTTTCTGAACTTCTAAAACTTTTAGTTTTACATATGGCGACTGTAATTTTCCTTTTAAAAAAATATATGTTTATGGTGAGATACATGATTACATATAAGGGAGACATTATTTGATGTTATTTTTCAATAATGACCAATAGCTGAGGCAGTAGTAGGAAACGTTACACTTTACTTAGATAGAAGACCCAGCACTCCCCTTCCTTTAAAGCAACAGCAAAGAGTTTGTGCACCCTGTTCTGAAAAGCTTGTGGTGATACAGACAAGAAACTTGGGGAGGCAGGGACTCATACTTGCAGGGTAGGTTGACAGTGAATACAGCTCTCTCTCCATTAGTGATTAATTTTCAGATGATCTTATCACCAGTCGGCGCAGAAAGAGGTTCTGAGGGTGCCTTATAGGGAAGAAAAATCAGCCTTTGAGTTCTGGGCACCCGGATGTTTGACTTTTTCAGGTACTTTGCTCATTTGGTGATACCATTTCATGAGGGATTTTGTTTAGTTTTTCTATCAGTATTTCCCCTCACACTTCAGTAAAATGTAAAATAAACTTACTGGCTGCCAAAATCAAGCTTATAAGTAAACAGTGGTGGAGAGAGCAAAGGCAGAGTGCTGCACCAGAGGCCGTGGAGAGGAATGAGGGTCCAGCCTTCCCTAAGCCTTTATATGATCCTCCTTGAAATGACTAATAAAAACAGACTAAAATATCCAGGAGGAAAATATAATTTTTAAAAAGATTATAAAGCAAAGATGCCAGAAACAAATATGTGACACAAAATGTTCTGAAGCTGCTTCACTTCTCTCACTGTCCAAGCTGTTTTGGCTTGGTTTCAGGCTCCAGGATATGGCTCAAAGGCACTTCTGTCTTTTGGAAATTTTGTCTGTGCCAAGAACCCATGGTCCAGAATGCCTCTGGGAGCCTGGCTTGGTTCTGGGGAACTGGCATAGACTCTGGGGACTTAAAGAGAAAAAATATATTTTTTTATTCTGAAACCTTCTTCCTCCCCCTAAACTAGTTCTATCTCTTTCCATTTTCTTCACAGTTTGAGATATCATGAGGTAGATGGAAAGCAACCAGGAACACAGAATGGTAAGTGAGAACGAATTTTCCAAAGTTCTTAGACCAGAGTTATAGGGAAGAGCACAAGTGAACTTTGCTCAAGCCTCCAATGAATCCTTCTAATCTCTGTTCCCATATAACCCCTTCAATCATTGCTCCTGTCGACACTCAATTTTATCTTTATCTGAATTCCTGTGGTTCTTACAGCTTCTATAATTTATGCTGATTCTTTATTTTTACTCTAGGATTATTCTTGGAGATTTCAAATTTTCATGGTCTCATCACAGTTTTGTATTCGCTTTTTAGAGTTTATACTCCATCTGTTGGAAGCTAGACATAGGTTCCCTTTCTTGCTTAACTCTTTCAAAGCACAACATTATAGAATCCCTGTATAAACATGGCTGAGCAAGTAGTCATCATAGTTCCTCTTTGCTCCTGGACATCGTACAATAGCAACAGAAGAACAATAGCAATAATCCTCTAGAGCTCTAATTTTTATCAAACCTGGAAGACAGGTATAATCCAAAAAAAGCAAGGGATTTTGGAATTGTAAAAAATTGTTAGGATTCTCTTGGGAGGCAGTGAAAATATGAAACATCAAGAGTGAGAAGGGGCCCAACAGAAGTAGAGCTCGAAGTATAATAGCAAAATTATAGTTCTTGAAGGCAAGGGGTTCATCTTGAATTTAAAATTTATAATCTTTTTTGGAAAAAAATTCTGCTGGAACTGCAGGCAACAAGCTTTTGACAGAATCCCACCCTTCACAGTTTGACTCAGAGAATCAGAGGGATTAGGGGTACAACACATTCACACACAGTTGAGCCAAACTTGTATAGAGAACTCTCTATCTTTGTGGCAGCAAATAAAGATCCTTTTTGTAGTAAAAATTCAATGGTTACTCTGGCAGCAGCTTCCTCTCTTTCCCACAAACTCTGTAGAGATACTAATCCAAGAAAATCCAACTCATTCAATGACAAATAAGATGAAAAGAACCAGCACAGCAACCATACAAAATTCTTACATGAAAACTAATGTGAAAAACAGCATCAAAACTCACTCCAAAATGAATATTCACAAGAAAAATGGTGACACAGAGACTAAATATTTGACCTCAAAGTTTACCAATAAGTAAAAAAATTAATCAGTACCCTTTATAAATTTAGAGCACTAGCTAGAATTCAGAGAAGAGAGGGAATTACAACAGGAGGAGATGAAAGTTGAACTGGTAGAACTCAGGAAAAAGTGAAGAAAAACCAAAATCAGCACATAAATAAAGATGAAAATGCAAGGAGCTCTATCCAGGATATACACTATGGCAAATATAGTAAAGGAAATAGATGATAGAAATGAGAAGAGTAAACACAATGAATTAGAACTAACAAAATAAAACAACTGAAAAAGGGTAGGGATAAAATGAGATACAGAAAACAAGCAAAAATAAAAAATCCAACATACATATAATTGGAATCTCTGAAAAAGCAACAAAATGGAAAATAACTTATCTTTAAAGAAATAATTCAAGAAAACATCTCCAAAATTAATATGTTGTGAATTTTTACATTGGGAGGACAACATACTAGGGAATACTAACAGATCAAAGAAACAGATCGAGCAACACCATAAACTATGCTAATAATGTTAATAATGCTAATAATGTTACTGAAACTTCAAGATTTAAACAAAAGGATCATTTTAGTGATCAAGAAAAAAGATTACACTATATATAAGGATAAAATAAAACAA
The DNA here is from genome assembly GCF_964165515.1 of Mesoplodon bidens. Lineage (NCBI taxonomy): Eukaryota > Metazoa > Chordata > Mammalia > Artiodactyla > Ziphiidae > Mesoplodon > Mesoplodon bidens. Next base: position 90,814,920 of record NC_138172.1, read on the forward strand.
CCAGGCTGTCTGCATGTTTCACTACAGCCACAAACAAGGTCAGAAATCAGTACAGCAATGTATAAAAGGTATTCAATAAAAGAAAGGAAGAGACCCATATCTTATAACCAGGTAAAATTATCTTCAAGATTTAAGTTTTAAACATATAAAGTCTAAGCTCCTTTTAAGGAAAATACTGGAGGATAACCTTCAGCCACCTCAGAGGTGAGTGGGAAATATATGACAATAAAACTGGTGGTCAGCATAGAGTTTATTTACTGCCCCTCCCCAAATTGAGGATAGAACAAATGTTGGTAGAATGTGGCAAAAAATAATAATAATTATTATTATTGCATCATCTGACAAGGTAGATATTACATATCAAAAAAACTGGAGAGCTTCCCTGGTGGCGCAGTGGTTGGGAGTCCACCTGCTGATGCAGGGGACACAGGTTCATGCTCCAGTCTGGGAGGATCCCACATGCCGCGGAGCGGCTGGGCCCATGGGCCGTGGCCACTGAGCCTGCGCGTCCGGAGCCTGTGCTCCACAGCGGGAGAGGCCACAACAGTGAGAGGCCCTCATACCGCAAAAAAAACAAACAAAAAACCCCCAACAAAACTGGAGAGGTGAAAGAAGGTGGGTACATTTTTGGGTTAACGCCTCTGTGATAGCTCAGGGTCAAAGATTATCAATGCTCATAACTCACATAATGGAAATATAGGCTTATTTAATATACAAAGTAAAACAATGAGGAAGAAAATCTTGATAAAGAAAATAAGATGGAGCAAGGAAGGGTATAGGAAGAAAACACAGGAAAATTGTCATTATTATTCCTATTAGGGAACTAATAGATACTATGTAAAGAAATATGTATCTAAAGATATATTAGGTAGAGTAGAGACCAGCAAATCACAGCTTCTGGGCCAAATCTGGTCCAATGCCTATTTTTGTACAGCATACAAAATAAGAATGGTACTTACAGCTTATGTGATGGTTGGAAAACAAGGAACAATAATAGTTCACATGTGAAAATTGTATGAAATTCAAAATTCAGTATCCATAAAAAAGTTTTATTGGACCACAAACATACTTATTCATCTACATATTGCCTAGGGCTGCTTTTGTGTTAAAATGACAGCGTTGATTAATTGTGACAGAGACCCTATGAACTATGTTTTCTAATGCTAGTGAACTAGAAAAAATGGTAGATCTAATCTACAAAGACAAAATCTGGTTGTTTAGAAAAACAGAAAATCATTAGCTAACTTAATCAGGAAAGAGAAAACTGCAAATAAAAACAAACAAAGAAACAAAACTAAACAGTAAAGGGAGAATTAGCCACACAGGACCTAAGGAAATTAAAGAATCTTAAGAGACTAAATTGAAAAACTTGGATGAAATAGATTTTTTAAGGAAAATATGATTTACACTAAATGACATCAAAAAATAAGAATCTAAACAGAACTATTTCAATAGAAGCAAAAGATAAAATGATCAAAAGGTTATTCCCAGCAAAACTGCAGGTTTAGACACTTTCACAGGGGAGTTTAAAAGCAAATAAAACCAAGGCTATTTCAACTTTTCTAGATAATAGTAGACAAATGAATTCCTTAACATTACTTTTGGGGAAAAATGGTATAAAATTGATAATAAAACTTGACAAAGATGTTTTATACACAAATAAAATTATAGATTAATCTCAGTTATAAAAAAATCTCAGTTATAAAACCATTCCAAAGAAAATGTTAGCAAATGCAATCCAAAAGCATATAAAAAGAATAATTATGACAGAGGAATTTATTCCAGAAGTACAAGGATGGTTCATTATTAGGAAATGTATAGAGTTTATAATGTTAGAGAAAAATTATGATCATTTTCATATATGATAAAAAGTCATTTGGCAAAATACAAGAGCCATTCTTCAAACACAGTTAAATAAGGATAGATGGACACCTTTTTCACACAGTAAACATATACTTATCTCAATCCAGAAGTCAGCATCAGGCTCAGAGGAGATAGACTAGAGGCATTCCTATTAAAATCATGATCAAGACAAGAATGCAGACCATCACCTCTATTTTCCCACAAAGTACTGGCATTACTAGTTAACACAGTTAGACAAGACAGAGGAAAACAAGAAGCATAAACATTATTAAACTGTAACTATGTGGAAATGACATGATGGTACGTCTGAAAATCCAAGAGAATCAACTAAGACACTACAAAGAGTAACAATTCAGGGAAGTAATAGGATATAAACATTAATAAATAGAAAGCAATAAATTTATTATGTACAAAAAGCAAGCAGTTAGAACACATAATGGGAAAAACGTTTAAAACAGCAAAAACAAGCAAAACAATATCTCTAGAAATAAACTTTTAAAAAGTGTACAAACCCGGGACTTCCCTGGTGGTCCAGTGGTAAATAATCTGCCTTCCAATGCAGGGGACATGGGTTTGATTCCTGGTCGGGCAACTAAGCCCGTGCACCACAACTACTGAGCTCTTGTGCCTCAACGAGAGAGCCCACGTGCCGCAAAACTACAGAGCCCACACGCTATGGAGCCTGCATGCCACAACTACAGAGCCCACGCACCCTGGAGCCTGTGCTCCACAACTAGAGAGAAGCACACTTGCCCCAGTGGAAGATCCCGCATGCCTCAACGAAGATCCCACATGTAGCAACTAAGACCCGATGCAGCCAAAAAAATAACATAAAATAAATAAAAGTATTTTTTAAAAGTGTACAAACCCACATGAAGAAAGATTGAAGCAAATGTGAAGGCAAAGATGGATTTTTCAATAAATGGTGTTGTAGTATAACCCGTCTGGGGTAAAACAAAATGTTGAATCTGTATTTCACACCAAACATCAGGAACAATTGCAAATCAAATTTTTTTTTTGAAGAAGTAAAGTCTTAAAAACAGTAGGAAAAAGTGGGAAAATTCATTTGTAAATCTGAAGTGGGAAAAGTCTTTTTTAACCAACAACTCAAAATCCAAACAAACATAAGAAAAGACAACATAAGAAAACAGAAGAGAGACTTCTGCAAGCAAAAGTAACAAAACAAAATACCATGAATAAAGTCAAGAGATAAATATAAATTGGGGGAAAATAGTTGTAATTCATATCATAGGCACAGAGATTTCTTAATATACAAATAGCTTCTTAAAGTCAATAATAAAAGACAAACAGTTGAATAGAAAAAAATAGATTGCACAGTTGACAGTCAGAAAGCTTATAAAAACACTGAAACATATGGAAAATAGATATATCATTATTTTAACCTATTGGGTTAACTCAAATTCCAAAGTTTATAACTCTTCATATGGTGAAGCTAAGTGGAAGAAGGCATCATGCACTGCTGACAAACATGTAGCCACAGAACTTTCCAGCCCAGGTGCTGGGAGATACTGATCTCAGCCTATGGCGGCTGGATAGATCCTGGTCAGTTAGAACTAGTAGGCTTATTCCCTTTGGCCACAGGCAATCTTTTATAAGGCTTCAAATCTTTTCCAGTTTATACACTTTGACTGTTATGATGGGAAGAAGCTTGGGAAGCCCTGAAATAGTACAGTTGCTACAGATAGGAATTTGGTTATATCTATTAAAAATTATAAATTTGTGTAACTTTTGACACATTTTCAATTTGGGAATTAATCCTATAGATATACCTGCAGATGTGTTCAATGAAATATATTCAAGGTTATTCAGTGTATCAGTATTTGTAACAGTAAAACATTGGAAGCAATCCAAATGTCCATCAGGAATTTACTGGGGATTAGATAAATTATAATCACCCAAACAATGGGACACTAGGCAGTGACGCTGACAGAGAGCGAAACCATATACTGATATAGAAAAATCTCCGAGTAAATTATTAATTGGAAAAAAAGGAGTGTGCAGAGCAATGTGTACAGAATGCTAACTTTTGTCTAAAAACAGAAATAATACATATTCATATTTGCTTACCTATGTATTAAGAAACTGTGGAAGAATACATAGTAGACAGTGCTTTCCTGGGGTCAGGCAATGCGGGTTGACGACTGTGGGAGAGAAATGGGGATCAAAGGTAGGAGGAAAACATTTCACTGTACATATTTCTGTATTTTGTAATTGTTTTATTTTTGAATAATGTAAATGTATTGCCATATCAAAACTATTAAAATGAAAACAATGCAGCCTTATCTGTCTGCAAAACTAGGAATTAGGAAAAGTGGTAGAATTAATGAGAAAACCTGTTATATAAAATTTCATATGCAGAGGAATATACATTGAATCCCTCAGGGCATATCCTGGTCAGGAAGTGGTAAATGTCCTCCTAAACATTTTTTTCCCCATACTGCTGGTAATGGCACACTCTGCTCTGAGTTTTGGCCACACTCTGCTCTGATGTTTTAAGGAAATGAAAGAGTGGTCTCCTTTCTGAGCTATTTGCTTTCCCTCAAACAGGTTCAAAGCAGCTACATATTGGTAGTATCCTTTACTTTTAAGGAAAGCTAGAATCAATCCCTTTGGAAAGAAAGTCGAGTCAAATCATTCTAAGGCAATAGAGTGTGGAGATCCCAGACTCTGGGAGAGTCTGTTGGGCAGGAGTTTAGATTCTACCTTTAGAAACTTTCTTATTGTGCTATAAGATTAAGATCTCCTCATCAGAAAAAGAGAGATCATATTATTACCCCTCCTGAGTGCTTATAAGAGTTAAAATACATCTAACATGCCCAGGAGAGTGTGCTCCACTTAGAAAAGTCTCCACAAGTGTCAGTTATTCTTTTTGTTATTCAGCTCTTGTAATTGTCAATAATGTCTTATCCTTTGAGTTCTACCGTATATTTCTTCTTTACCCTCCACTGTGCCCTACAGGACTGTGTACAGACTGCTGTTTTTTAAGTTAGCTTGGAGAGCAGCCACCAAACTAGTTTTCTGACATTTTAGTTTTTATTCAAAGGACAACTAAAAGTAAGTCTGAAGGTGACAGATTGTCTCCGAATTAGTACAGTGCAGTGACTAAACATGAGCCTGAGAATCAGCTAACTAGAGATCATGTCCCAGCTCCACAAATTACTTACATCTTCTCTATCTCAGTTTCCTCACCCCAATCAGCGGAATGCCAGGCTCATAGGGGTGTTATGACAGTAAGCAGATGCTGCGTGCAAGGCAAATAAATAGCAGATGCTGATTAAATAGGTGCTTTTATGTTTCTCTTCTACTATGTCATCATGACCCACCTCAGAGACATCTAGCACACAGTAAATAAGGAGAGAAAAGTTGCAACCCAAAGACAGATTCCCAGAACTAATGCCTAATATTTACATTCAAGGGAAGGCTGAGGTTAATTTTTTGGAAAACTTCCATCTCATCCATCGCCAGATTCTATTCCAGGGCTTAAAGGTCAGAATTGGTATCATTTTCTAACTTAAGAGGTTCATTATACCGTCTCCAAACTCTATGAAACATCAATTGTGTTTTATGTTTTAGATCTTGGCTCTTAGAGGAATACTCTCTTTTTTTCTAAATAGTACAAGGTCACATGTTATAAAAGCCTTACAATTCACAGGAGAGAATCTTGTGAGGGATGCAGCTGTCCCAGATTTTACTGATGAAAGCTTTGCTTCTTTCCCTTGCCCCAATACCATTAAATGTTCATTTGGTAAATTTTATTTTACTATAATAATAGTAATTCAAATTAAGTTCAGAAGTGTAACCATCTTGCTTGCTATGGCTCTTGCTGTCTCCAGACCTTCTGGTAAAAGGCTTTTATACAATTTGCCAAAAAGGCAGATATTCTTAAGCTGCCTCCCTGCTGTTTGAGTTGAGTACATCAAAATAAACGTACAGTCCCTGATGACAACTTCTTTGAGAGCCATTAAGTGGAATGCTGCTGCCCTAGCCACATCTCTGGAGTCCTGGCTATCTAATATATGGACTTCTGGGGTATGAGATGCTACTTTTTTTTCAGTTTCAATCTGTTCCAAGTCCATGGGGAGACCACAGTGATGAAAATTATCGCTAATGAACATAAAATTAAATAATCTACTGTACCAATCCAAGCCTCAGATTATTAAATGTATCATAGTGGATAGATGATCTGTCATGATATAAACTGTTTTGATCAAAAATATGTCTGGGAATTTATAACAAATTTCATAACATGGTAAAAGATTTGTACCCCAATGATAGAGATGCCTAGTATATAGCTATGTATCATTAGAAATGTGTATATGCACATCTATCACTAGAAATACATATATATCTGGATTTCAATTTCACCAGTTTTGTAATAGGGATAATAACATCTCATAGTGTAGGTATTACATGCTGTCTTTATAAGTATAGGTATAAAAATTGAGTAATGTCAATGTCTAAGTATCAAATACAAATGTTACATGACTCCTTCCTCTCAGTATTTTCCTATTGATCTTAATTTCCAAGTGACAAATGTTCATTAGAGTTGCACCGTAAAATTCAATTTTTATTTACTAGCACAACTGCAGTTTTATGAAGGACAAAATTCACACTCCATCTTTCTCAAAGCTTTAAGAAACATTTTGAGGCTATTCATCACTTTTCTTTGAAGTCTACAAAAAAGAAATAGCCAGAGATGACACCATTTTGAGTAAGAATTACTCTCAACAAAGAGCAATTCTATCTATCTATCTATCTATCATCTGTCTATCTATCTATCTGCCTATCTATCTATCCTCTATCTCACTGAGATAGGTTCATTTAGCTGATGAGAGCGTGGGATCCCTAAGGCTAAGACCATGGATTAATACACAAGGGATTGGTTCTGTGACCATGAGCAGCTCTATTGATCGTGGGGATCAGGCTTGTACGTACATGTTCTGGTCACCAAAGGGCTGGGTGATGAGTCAGTGCACATGATCACTACTAGAAAAATGTGGAGCTCAGAATGTGAGCTCCACGTTTTGTGGATCTATAGTTTATACTTTGTTACTTATTTCTCAGTACCTCTACCTGGTACTATTCTGGGTGTTATATAGGTATGTAGACTACATCAAATTGACCCAGGTACACAGGTAACACCCTCACTCTCCTATGCTCTCCATATTCTACTGTTTGTTTTTCTTCATCCAGTGCTCATCTCCACATCAAGGCCTTCACTCCTGTTTTTCCTTCAGGTCCAAATATTCTCTTCCTTCCACTCCCTTTATCACCCTTCCTCTTTTCACCGGCCCAATTTCTAATCAACAATCAGCTCTCACTTTGAATGTCATTTCCCTTCATTTTTTTCTGATAGCACCTTCCCCACCCCCAGATTTTATAGACGCTTAAAACCTTATATATGTCCTCTGTAAAACTTACCATTATTATGGTAGAAGAAATTGAGAGATGGTTATAAACTGTGTCTTCTCCATAGAATGTTAGCTCCATGAGGGCAAAGACAATGTTTTCTTGTTCTTGTACATATTCCTAGCATATAATAGAGATTTAATTATTATTTTTGAGTAAATAACTAAAATTATGCTATTCTTATACTTGTAGGTTGCTGGAAAAATTGTATAATACTTCATACACAATAATTAAGCTTTCAATAGGTGAGCATATACTATAATATTTTGAATCCGTGAGAAAAGGAGTTTTGAAATATAAGGAAAACACATGGGTTGTAAAGTTAAGTGAGGAAAAAGCAGGATACAGCACTGTAAGAACAATATGACCTAACTGGTGTATGCATAGGAAAACCCAGGAAGAAAATTCACTGAAATGCTCAAAGCATTTTTTCTCAAATGTTCAAAGATGAGATTTTTAAAAATACAGTTCTGTAGTTTCCGTATAATTGGGAAAGTAAAGTTATTAGAGAAATAAATATTTTAATTATTTATTCATTACTGATTAAACACTGTTTTTCCAGACCCTGGGCAAAAGCAAGCATTTGCAATAAAAACAGAGCCCCTGCCTGCTTGAACTCTCATTCTGATGGGAAGAAAGATCAATAAATCAGTAAACAAACAAATAAATAAGAGAATGTCATATAGTAATAAGTACTTTGAAGAAATAACACAGGGCATCATGGCAGAAAATGACTGATGGTAGAATTTTAGATAAGGGGCTCATGATGAGCTGCTCATGACAGAAATAACAGCTAACAGTATTTAAACAACTGCTCTGGGCCAGGCAACCTGATGGACCTCTCAAATGTTTGACCTCATTTGCTTTTAACAATAATCCTAAGAGACAGGTGTTGTTCTTATTCCCACTTTAACAACACAGGAAGTGGACATTTAGAAAGATCACATAATCAAGATTTAACAGCAATTTTGCGGCATACCTCAATCACAGTATTATCATATTGTACTCACTCATTTAATTCCCTGTCTTCACTGTAATATTCTCTGCTTCATGACTGGAGCACGTATTTCAGAGGCTGAAACATAATTAAAAAATCTCATCACGGGCCTCCCTGGTGGCGCAGTGGTTGAGAGTCCGCCTGCCGATGCAGGGGATATGGGTTCGTGCCCCGGTCTGGGAGGATCCCATATGCCGTGGAGCGGCTGGGCCTGTGAGCCATGGCCGCTGGGCCTGCGCATCCGGAGCCTGTGCTCCGCAACGGGAGAGGCCACAACAGTGAGAGGCCCGCATACCGCAAAAAGAAAAAAAAAAAAAAATCTCATCACATGTTTGTTAAGTGAGCAAATATATGAATTAAAAAAAAATTTAAAGAACAAGAGGAAAATTCATCATTAGAGAAAGGAAGTATTATTCTGAAAATTTACAGAAAAGTATAATTCACAAAATGAGTGGAAAATTATTCTGTAACATGTTCTCTTATCTATTCATGTTCTCATAAAATAGAGGAAAAAGTGTCTATGAAACAAGAACAGAAATTCATAAAAAAATGTTAAGGTGAATCATGGATTAAATTAAAGAGAGCTAGTTGGTTTTATAGAAAAACCTACAAGGTAGTTTAAAATACCATAACATATTTAAAATCCAAATTGGAAGATTTAAAAACTTTAATGGGGTAACTTAACACACTCAAACTTTGTCAACCTAAGTATCTGAAAACTAAACAAGGAAATTGAGCATTTGGATTGTAATACAATTAATAAATTCAACATGATAGCCCATAAGAGCCATACAAAGAAAAAACTATAAAATTTATTAAAGATATCAGGAAAGGTTAATCAAATAATGCATCACATGTTCTTGTAAGAGTGACTGTTATAAAGATATCAATTCTGACATATTAAATTTACAGGTCTAAATATTGTTCCAAGTACCACTTAAATATATTTAATTCTGGGGTTTTGACAAAATAATTAAAAACCTTCCTGAAAAATAAAGTTTTGGGGCTTCCCTGGTGGCACAGTGGTTGAGAGTCCGCCTGCCGATGCAGGGGATGCGGGTTCGTGCCCCGGTCCGGGAAGATCCCACATGCCACAGAGCGGCTGGGCCCGTGAGCCATGGCCACTGAGCCGGCGCGTCTGGAGCCAGTGCTCCGCAGCGGGAGAGGCCACAACAGTGAGAGGCCTGCGTACCGCAAAAAAAAAAAAAAATAAAATAAAATAAAATAAAGTTTTGGATACATTAGAAAAAACATGAATAGAGAAGACATAAGAAGGGGATATTAGGTATTGGTATGTTTTGAAGCTGTTAAAATTTAACCAATAGAATGGAAAGACCATTAGAGGGGATAGAAAGCAGTATAGCATGGTAGTTAAGAGCACTGGTGTTGGTTTCTAAAAAATCTAGGTTTAGAGACATCTGTTTTCAGCCTTATCATGTAAAAAGCTTGGAAGTCATTACTCCCATTCTTAGAACAAGAAAATAACTGACTAATCAGAAAATCACTGACTTAGACTCATCACAGAATTGAGGTCACAGGGTAAACTGCCACCTTGAAATCTACAGAGACTACTGAATAAAGAGTATCACAGCTAAGGTACGTTTACCTGTGGCAGAAGATGCTAGAGCCATAAACTGGTAAAACACTTAAATTGTAATTTAAATGAATTGCTGGAGGCTGAGTGTGGATTAGCTTGAGAATGAGAAACTCCTGGGGACACAGTCTTAGGCCACCACAGTTTCACCTCCAGGAATCCCACCAAGTTCTCAAGAGTTGAAGATCCAAGAAAAATCCCCTTGTGTCTTGGGCAGGGATGGTGAAAAGTAACCATTTAGACACATACCGAGAGTGTTTTTTCATAAGAAACACCTACTCTCCAAGGGAAACAAGAGCCTCATCTACCTGCTAAAAGGTCAATTAGCTAACTCCAGCCCTGTCTAGGCTTGCTATATTACATAGGGAAGAAAAAAGGGCCAAGAATCTTCTCAAGGTCATGATTCAGGGACACAGGCCCAGAAAAAGACTGAGATATAAACATAAGATTATTTGATATTTTCCCTCCCTGACACCTTACCACCACGTCAATAGGGCTCCAGTAAAATAGCAGTAATTTACAACCGATAGAGTTGCAAGATAGAAGCCCTATTTAAGAAGGAATTCTTAGGGAAAACCAAAGACATCAGAGAACAACAACAACAAAAATACTAGAGGAAACTGAAGCCTCTGGCAACTACAGCTGCAGCAAACATTACACATAGCCCAGCTCCTAGGCAGATTAACATAAAACTTCACATCAAAGGCCAACTTACCTTTACATTTACCATTCTTATTACTTAATACATTATGTTAGGACTTCAACAAAAAAATTACAAAACATGCTAAAAGGCAAAGAAAAACCACAGTCTGGAGAAACAAAGCAAGGCTCAAATCCAAACCCAGATGTGACACAAATATGGAATTATCAGATAGAGAACTTAAAATAATTATTAGTAATGTGTTGAGTTCTAATGAAAAGGTAGATAATATGAAAGTTCAGATAGTGTAAGCAGAGAGATAAAATTCTAAAAATCAAAAGGAAATGCTAGGAATCAAAAACAGAGTAACAGGAATGAAGAACTCTTTTGATGGGCTCATCAAGAGACTGGATATGGCCAATGAAAGAATCGATAAGCTTGAAGATATATCAGTAGAAACTTCCCAAACTGAAATGTAAAGGGAAAAAGATGAAAAAAAAAAAAAAAAGACTAGGATATCTAAGTCTATGAGATGATTACAAATAGTATATCATACAGGTAATTGGGATAACAGAGTAGAAGACAGGATGTAACAGAGGAAACATTTGAATTAATAATGGCCAAAATTTTCCAAAATTAACAACAGACATAACACCACAGATCCAGGAAGTTCAGAAAACACCAAGCATGGTGAGCACTAAAAAATAAACTCCTAGGCATATCATTTAAACTGCAGAAAATCAAACACAAAGAGAAAATTTTGAAAGAAGCCAGAGGGGAGAAAATATCTTACCTTTACAGCAATGAGGATAAGAAGAAAAAACACAAATTACTGTTATCACAAATGAAAGTAGAGTCATCATTATTACATATCCTTGATGTGATGTCCTGAAGTGGCACTTTATGGGATCTATATGAGGAAAACTATAGAATTCTGATGAAAGAAGTCTAAGATGATGTAAATGAATGGAGTGTTATTCCAAGTTCATGGATAGGAAGACTAAATATTGTTAAGATAGCAAGTCCTCTCAGTGTAACCTATAGATTCAATAAAATCCCAATCAAAATCCCAGAAAGTATTTTGTGGATATCAACAAAACTATTCTGGAAAGACAAAAAAAAATTAATAGCCAACATAATACTGAAGAAGAAGAACAAAGTTGGAGAGCTGACATTATCTGACTTCCTTACTATAAAGCTACAGTGATCAAGAGTGTGGTGTTAGCAATAGATACATAGATCAATGGAACAGAATAGAGAACCAAAAATAGAACCACACAAATATAGTTAAATGATCTTTGATAAAGGAAAATAGACAATTCAATGGAAAAAGAATAGTCTTTTCAACAAATGGTGCTGGAACTATTGGACATCCATATGCAACAACAAAATAATCTAAACTCAGATCCTACACTTTTAACAAAAAAAACTCAAAATGGGCTATAGGCCTATATATAAAATGAAGAACTATAACACTTCTAGAATATAACACAGGAGAAAATCTAGTGACTTTGGATTCAGTGATGAACTTTTACATATAAGCCAAAAGCATAATCAGTTCAAGGGAAATTCTCTTCATGCCTTTGAATGCTTTTTCTTTACAATTTGCTGAGTTTTTAAATTTATGGATGCCAGTAGGCATACGTAGGATCATTCTTATCTGTCTTCCATTTCTATTAGCTTTTGTCTGTTGCTTTAATCTCTGTACTTTTTCATGAGCCTTCCCTTTGCTTACCTTAAACTTTTCCTCATTGTAATTATCAATTATGTGTGTTGTGGTTCTTGCTGTTTCTGATTTATTTGTTAGTTCTCTAATGATGTTATTTTCATCCTTAATTTGTTTGCTTAAGCCTATAATCTCTCTTCATTCTCGATATATTAAACTTGTGTTCTTGGGTAGCTTTTTTAATAGAATAAAAGATATATATATATATATATATATATATTTGCATAATGTTAATTCTCTGAGGTAATTTGCAATCTATCTTAGAATACCCGGTCTCTGGCACTTATTAGGTTCCATTAAATGTACAATGCCAGGGTTCACCCCATCTAATAAGGAGGCATGCCGCATTCCCACAGAGGGATAGTCTTAAGGTCTAGATATCTCCCCCAAGTGATATACGGTTTTGACATCCTTCTGAGTCAGGCCCTTTGGACCTTTCCCATTTCATTCATTTCTCCCTAGCAGCTACTGCCACTACTTCCTAGGAGGAGGAAGGAAGTCACAGATAAGGGTATCTTCTCGGAGTGGATCTCTCACACTTGTGGCTGTTGGAGAGAATGCTGAAGTTTGGGTTGACTCATCAGTCCAACATTTGTGGGCGAGGGTAGTAATTATTGGAGCCATGCTCATTTGCATTGTACTTTTGCCAAGTTCCTGAATTTCTTTCCTTGGTTTTTATTCCCTGACACTTATGACATTGGATCATCCTTTCATAATGGGTCAATATAAGGGATTTCTGCATTACTACACTCAGAACACCATCATTGCCCTGGATCCTGGTCTCCCATCTGGGGGCGCCTGACTCTTTGAAATACAAAGACAAAATAGAATGAGCCATGCAGTTATTTCAGGTGCAAACCATGAACTCTAATTATAAAGTATCTTTCTTCAACAAGTCTTTGAACCCAGCATGAAAAATTCTCCCTAACAAATCTATTCATTCACTCTAGTACATGAAGTGTGTATGGTGGGGGAAATCATTAAAAAATGATTTCTGGTGAAATTTAGAATGGCACTCTGAGGAATATGCTTTGTTGTGCTGATACTTATAAGCGCTTGGGGATAATGAATACACTCTGAGCAGTTCTTTACTCTAGGAAGTTGTCCTCACCTTATGCTCAGTTCACTACATAAACACATTAGCCAGATGCTTTCTCAGATATATTCTACTGCTGTTGTTTTGACATGACCACTGACAAAGTGCTTCTGGCTTCCAGCATTGGGTCAAATCTAACGTAGCCATACCTTTTCATGCAGCTGTATTTTCCCATAGTTGTAATGCAATAAAGTTTGAGAAGGCCACATAAATATAGTCCTGTCACAAAGCTAGAGGTCACGGGTTAATCTGCATGAAGATCTTGTGGGAGGTGCTGAGCCTAGAAGGTTAATCCTGTAGAAAATTTGGGAGCCCTGAAGGTTACGTTGGAGACTGCTGGTGTAACAGTTCACATTGTAGGCACTCAGTCTATACTTCATAATTGATTGATTTTCCTTCTGGAAGCTTACAAAGACCTATGGCAAAAACAAATAAGAGGATCATTTCCCTTAACTTCACCCTAGTGTGCTTTTCTGTTAAGTTTAGAGAAATGAAAACCAACCAATTTATTATTCTTGGAATGAAAAATTCATTTTGTTTTGATTTTATATATGTAACAAGCCAAATTTAAGAAGGTGTTTATAATCAGGTTATGAAACCTGAAATAGATTTACAAAGAGAATTATTTTGCCCTGACCATCACCATTCCCCTCCAAACCAGACTAACACGATGAAAAATTGCAAATAATTCGTTGAAGTTCTTTCTAGGTTTCAAAGATAAATGAAGCGTTTAGTATCATCTCTAGAAAGTGCTCTTAAAATTCAATCTTTGTCCTACTTTCTTCTTATGTAATGGATTTCCAGAGCTGTGGAAAGGACAGCTTTGTGCATGGTAGGGACTAAAGTGCGGGATATTAGTGCTGGTGAAGGGAGTTTTAGCAACACTCTCTCCTGTCCTTCAGCCTTCTAGCCCGTTCATAACCACCTGACACTCTTCTTCTGGGATTACAAAGAGCGATTGCTGTGGTCAGCAAGATAAGGGAATGCAATTCTTTTGGCCAGTCCCATACTGTTAACCACATTGAAGACAGATGGAAGTGAGAGAAGAGGAGATAAGAAAAGAGTTGCTTCTTCAAGGCCATGCTATACAAGCCGTTATCTAAGTTACAGGCTGTATCCACCTGCTTCCTTGGGAAAATGAAATTTAATCTCTTTGCATTGTGCTTAGGTCTGCAAACTTAAGTGAATGGAGATGTACCTTCCAACCAGAAAAGGATTTAGAGGAAGGCTTTTCTCCCGGACCAAACAGGAAAGGTCCGTATAAGCCCCAGTCCCTCTCTAGTCTGGGCTGTGTTCACTGTATCACAGGTAATTTGCAGCATCCTGGTTGAGGTAACACAACAGCAGAGTTCAGGGCTGGACACACATATGAACCTTGTTGAGGAGTAACAGGGTGAGCTCTTACGGCTATAAAAAGAAAAACAGGCTTTCTCATTCACTTCAGAACTGCAGGAAAGAAAAAAAACTTCACAAAGACAGCAGGCTGAATACAAAAAAATGCAATTATCTTTTATTCATTCATATTCCATTTGGTAAGAGAAAAATTATATGCTGTTGGGCTTGGTACCCTTTAAAACATTGAAAAATCAATCAATCAATCACATAAATTAGGTACTTTGGAATTTTACAGCCAATGCCAAGGACATGCTGTAGGGATTGCTTGTGAATTCAGAACTATTTTTAAATAAGATATATCACATTAAAAACATTTTGAAATGATTTGAAACAATACAATATAACAAAAATAAATGTGGAAGGAGAAATAATAACAACTGGGAAGGGGCTTCATTTGGGAAGGGGAAAAAAGTCCATGTAAAGCTTGGCCCTGTTCAATTTTAAATGTGGTATCAGGGCTTTATTTTTCAAAAGAAACTTCAAAAAGTCAAGCGTGCTAAAGCCTGTGGTGACCTTATTGTACAGTGCGGGGATAGTCTTTGCCACATACTTTGCCTGAGAATTCATTATGCAGGGTTAACGGCTCCTCCCCAGCTAATGTCCACATTCCCTGGCAATTCTAAGGTCAGTCCTTGCACTAAAGCCCATGGCAAATGCTCCATGGACTTAGCTACCAATGTGAAGGCAACATTGTGTGGATCTTCGACTGTCTATCCAGCTTTCTAGCATTGCAACTATTCATTTATAGGCTGATTGTCATCGGTGGACATTTGCATACACATTTTAAGCCACAAATTTATCAGTTGCTTTGTATACTTTCTGTTATCAGAGTTTTAACATCTTAACATAGTTATTAGTTAACACTTTTTTGTACTCTTCTAGTACAAAGCCCAACATATATAAAACAAAAGTAGTACACAATGCCAAGATATTCCCTAGCTTTACAAGAATAAACAGATTGTATTCAGTGTAATTTTAGTAGAAACTATTTTAGTCATACTCTAATATTTTAAAAAGATGTTCATCCATATATGTTACATTTGGGAATTGCCTTTATCAGATATTTGATTATTCATGATATATAACTTCTTAACTCTTTCTGGTAACAGTTTATTTTACACTGTGATATCTACCTATTTAAATAGTCATGTCTTAGTTATTTATGTCATCTGACAAACCGTATCATGATACTTGAAATGTGTTTCTGGATTCTTTAAGGACAGAGCACAAGGGCTCTCTACATTAATGTAAACGGGGACATTTTGGTCGTGGGGAAATCACCATCAGAAAAATAGAGAGCAGAAACTCATAGGAGGGAAGGGGGAACCCAACACCATGGTGGACACTGAATCCAAGAAGATGAGGACAATAGGGAACATTTTCTAGAGGCAAGAGTGTGGGATTGGCAAAGTTAAAAAAGGACAAGTAGCGTTCATAATTGTTCTGCACTGTAACAGCACTGTGTAGCGCCAGGCCTTCAGTGATATCTGCTATACACTTACCTTTAGGCCAGTGGTACTCTGGGAATTGGAGCCATCCTGGCTTTTCCAGTGATAAGATGGAATGCTGAAAGAAAGAGTACAATCAAGATATTGAGTGTGGAGACTCAAAACGGAAGCAGGATATAAAACCAGGTAATTAGGAGAAATATTGTTCCCTAAAGAATCCTTAGCAATAGTGGATAAGATGCTGGGGTTCCCATGTTACATGGGATAGGGGTGTAAGCCAATATATTCATTGCATTTAAAAATACTTAAACGCCTTGAGAGGATCTGAAAATGTATAGGTTCCATTGTTATCTCAAAATCCTTAGTAAAATTCTATTTAGGGGAAATATAAAAATGTGTCAAGGCAGGGAGAAATTTATTGTAACTAAAGTAAAACCTCAGAGTTCTGATCATATTAATCTAAGTACTAAGTAAGGTGGGTCAGAGGGCACTGAATCCAGGAACTCTTAGGAAAAGAAGGTTGACCGTTAGCATTGAAATGAAAGGTGAGGCTTCTGAGATCAGTCTGTTCATATAAACGTCATTATGTGTTCGTTCTAACCTGAAGATGTGAAAGAATCCTACCTTCCTGCCATTATACTTCTGCCAAAACTTAAAGCACTTGTGGGTATGAAATAGTTGTTTGTGATCAAATTATGTTTATATGATCAAACTGCAATGGTTTGACCTTTGTGAGGCCAGCCCACCTGGGATGATTAGCTATGTGACAGGACAAGTTACTAACCAATCTGAGGCTTAGACTCCTCATATGCAAAATACTGTAAACAGGCAACTCAGCAACTGCTGATAGGATCAAATGTAAAAAGTATCTAATCCAGGTCCTGGTTGTACAGTGATACCTTTTAATCCCCTTCCTCTTTTCTCTGGGAGTCCTCACCAAAAGTTCCCAAGGAAGAGGGGTAGTTTAGAGTCTACAGTCCAGGCAGAAAGCGTTGACTGGGCCATTTACCATGACTCACAGGGTATTAATCGCCACAGTTGGGATCAGGATATGAGGGCTAGGGGAGATATGGGAGATACGAAAATAGTAATAGGGAATTGTCAGAATGTCCTAGAATACGGCTTGACTTTAAGGGTTTGAAGTCCAGGAAAGCCCCAGAGACTTTCTGGACAAATAATCAAAGTCTGTGGATCTAACGGCCAGAAATCTGAGCAAGATGGGCTCTTGGGGAGTATTTTTTTTTTTTAGGACACAGAGATTGAATGCTTAGTAAAGTAAAAAAATTGAAAACTTTATGCTTTGGCCAGTCTATTGGGAAGTTGCAATGCCTGAGAAGTTCATCTCATTAGAGCCATTTCAAAAAGCAACTCCCAGTTGGTTAATCAGTGGAAGCAATGCACTTGAATATTTTTTGAGTCATTATCAGGGCCAGATTTTATTACTTCTCATGACTACCTTAGGTAATCATTAGTGATCCAATACTTCTCATTCAGTCTTCAGAACTACTTTCCAGAATCAACTGCATCTATCAACTGCATCTGCCTCATGCCATAGCCTAGGCCCAAACTGGAATATTATGGCTCCATACAAACAGGACGGTACCGAGAGTAAGACAACTCTTGTCTTTCCTTTCACTTTCCTTCCAAACTTTCTCACCTTCTACCTGCCTTGTTCTAAAAGCTTCTGGGACTTATCACTGAGACTTATATATCTTTGGCAAGCCTCAATTTCTTGGCCAATGCTATGTGATTTCTGGAGGACCAGATGGCAACAGTATGCTGGCAAGTGCCTTGGAAAGTAAACGTGTTATGCAAAGAGAAGCCACTTAATATGGGAGAGTTTTGAGGGCAAGTGGTAGATGAGTGTTTCTCCCAGAGGTAGAGGAAAGGCTTGTGTTCCTTATTCAGCATCTTCCTGCTTTGGTTTCTGATTCTCCTTTCTGCTCTTGTCTTTACACATAAATTTGTTCACGATTAGCCTCAGATTAGCCAGGTGCCTCTGCTAGGGATATACAATTTTTTTTTTTTGTTTATTTTTTGTTTGTTTTGTTGTTTCATCCCTACTTCAGTACATCATTAGGTGACTAATTGAAAACATTACTTCTCTATGTAATGGTCAGCACAATGCCATCAGGCACCATCTTACTTTTGATGCTCTAACTAAGGGTAACTAAGGGGTGACTAGAAAGGGTGACACACAGGGATGGTTTTCAAAAAATGCCAAACCTGGATGCAGGAAAGTATTTGACCACTTTAGCAGAAGGACTTTAGAAGCCAAGGCCAACTCTTCAAAAATTTACTATCAGAATATCAACTGAAAAGTGTCCTGGATAGCATCAAAGTACCAAGATGTTCAACAAACATTGTCCTCCAAGAGGGTGAGAGAACATTATGATGTGCTCATAAAAAGTAAATGTATTAAATTAAATTTATAGGCAGTACCTAAAATAACCACTTCTGCTGTTTAAGCCCATATATCTTGGAAAAATGTACCATGGCTCATTTACAGAGCTGTATGACCCATATGGACACCAATGCCTGGTACATAATAGGTCCTCAACAATTTTTGATACATTAATAAATGTTTGTATATCTTGGGTCAGTAGTTTCTCATTTCCCAGGCTTAATTTAAAAGGGTATTATACTTATGAACTGAGAAAATCCTTATATGCTTTTATAGTTATCCACCTATCCAACAATGGAAAAAGCACTGCACTTGCAGTCAGAGAGAAACCTAAGTCTGCCACTAACAAATGATGAAACTTCAATTTCTTTATCACTAAATTAAAACAGTTAGCTTGAACATTCTGTTCTGCTGTATACCATACAACTGTATACAAATACAAACAAATAGATGCTGGTTGATAAAGGAAAATCGTGGAGTCTGCCAATGGTACAGGCCAGGTGTGGGTGCCATGTTTAAAGGTGTGATTCAGGTTCATGACCATCTCTTTAATGCAGAAGAAATTTGGAGCTAATTATATTTTTAAAAAGTGTTACCAGGCTTTCTTGTTTAAATACTGATAGGGGCCTTGTATTCAACCTTTGAACATTCCCAGTAAATCCTCTATGTTCTGTTACTGGGTCCTCAAGGCAGACCTTGTACCTCCCACTGCTCCTAGGTCTCCTAAATTACAGAGAAGTTGGGTGGTTTTGTAGAGATAAGGAAATAAAGAGCAGCTGACTTCCCCAAGGAGAAGCAATGGCTGCTCTGGTGAAGATGATCCGATTAAGGAAAAAGAAATCAGAAGAGAGAAGCAGCTGCAGCTGGAAGCATGCTTATGGGATTGGAGAGTGTTTAAATCTGTGGTTCAGGAGAACCTTCAAGATGGCCAAGGAGTAAGACGTGGAGATCACCTTCCTCCCCACAAATACATCAGAAATACAACTACTCGTGGAACAACTCCTACAGAACACCTACTGAACGCTGGCAGAAGACGTCAGACCTACCAAAAGGCAAGAAAATCCCCACGTACCTGGGTAGGGCAAAAGAAAAAAGGAAAAACAGAGACAAAAGAATGGGACCTGCACCTCTGGGAGGGAGCTGTGAAGGAGGAAATGTTTCTACAAACTAGGAAGCCCCTTCACTGGTGGAGACTGGGGGTGGGTGGGGGGAAGCTTTGGAGCCACAGAGGAGAGCGCAGCAGCAGGGGAGCTGAGGGCAAAGTGGAGAGATTCCTGCATAGAGGATGGGTGCTGACCAGTACTCACCAGCCCGAAAGGCTTCTCTGCTCACCCCCCAGGATGGGTTGGGGCTTGGAGCTGAGGCTCGGGTTTTGGAGGTCAGATCCCAGGGAGAAGACTGGGGTTGGCTGCGTGAACACAGCCTGAAGGGGGCTAGTGCACCACAGCTGGAGGGAGTCCGGGAAAAAGCCTGGACCTGCCTAAGAGGCAAGAGACCATTGTTCTGGGGTGCTCGAGGAGAGGGGATTCAGAGCACCACCTAAACGAGCTCCAGAGATGGGTGCAAGCCGTGGCTATCAGCATGGACCCCAGAGACGGGCATGGGATGCTAAGGCTGCTGCTGCCGCCACCAAGAAGCCTGTGTGCAATTACAGGTCACTATACACACTGCCCGCCTGGGAGTCTGTGCAGCCCGCCACTGCCAGTGTCCAATGATCCAGGGACAACTTCCCCGAGAGAACACACAGCACACCTCAGGCTGTTGCAACGTGACGCTGGCTTCTGCCGCCACAGGCTTGCCCTGCATTCCATATCCCTCCCTCCCCCCAGCCTGAGTGAGCAAGAGGCCCCTAATAAGCTGCTACTTTAACCCTGTGCTGTCTGAGCGAAGAACAGATGCCCTCAGGCTACCTACATGCAGAGGCAGGGCCAAATCCAAAGCTGAACCCCAGGAGCTGTGCGAACAAAGAAGAGAAAGGGAAATCTCTCCCAGCAGCCTCAGGAGCAGCAGATTAAATCTCCACAATCAACGATGTACGCTGCATCTGTGGAATACCTGAATAGACAACGAATCATCCCAAAATTGAGGTGGTGGAATTTGGGAGCAACTGTAGACTTGGGGTTTGCTTTCTGCATTTAATTTGTTTCTGGCTTTATGTTACTGTAGTATTTGGAACTTATTATCATTGGTAGATTTGTTTATTGACTTGGTTGCTTTCTTCCTTTATATATATATATATTTTTTTTCTCCTGTTTCTCTTTTTGTGAGTGTGTATGTGCATTCTTCTTTGTGTGATTCTGTCTGTATAGCTTTGCTTTTACCATTTATCCTAGGGTTCTGTCCATTTTTTTGTTTTTTGTTTTTATAGTTTTTAGGGCTTGTTACATTAATGGATTTGTTTATTGGTTTGGTTGCTCTCTTCTTTCTTTCTTTCTTTTTTAAAACTTTTATTTTTAATAATTTTTTATTTTAATAACTTTATGTATTTTATATATTTTTCTTTTTTTTTCTCTCCCTTTTCTTCTGAGCCATGTGGCTGACAGGGTCTTGGTGCTCTGGCTGGGTGTCAGGCCTGAGCCTCTGAAGTGGGAGAGCCAAATTCATGACACTGGTCCACAACAGACCTCCTGGCACAATGTATTACCAAACAGTGAAAGCTCTCCCAGAGATCTCCATCTCAATGCTAAGACCCAGCTCCACTCAAGGACCAGCAAGCTACACTGCCGGACACCCCATGCCAAACAACTAGCAAGACAGGAACACAACCCCACCCATTAGCAGAGAGCCTGCCTAAAATAATAATAAGTTCACAGACACCCCAAAACACACCACCAGGCATGATCCTGCCCACCAGGAAGATAAGACCCAGCCTCATCCACCAGAACACAGGCACCAGTCCCCTCAACCAGGAAGCCCACACAACCCACTGAACCAACCTTACCCACTGGGGGCAGACACCAAAAAAAAAATGGGAACTACAAATCTGCAGCCTGCAAAAAGGAGACCCCAAACACAGCAAGTTAAGCAAAATGAGAAGACAGAGAAATACACAGCAGATGAAGGAGCAAAGAAAAAACCCACCAGATCAAACAACTGAAGAGGAAATAGGCAGTCTACCTGAAAAAGAATTCACAGTAATGATAGTAAAGAGGATCCCAAATCTTGGAAATACAACAGAGAAAATACAAGAAACATTTAACAAGGACTTAGAATCTAAAAATTCTGTAGAAGGAATCAATAGCAGAGTAATGAGGCAGAAGAATGGAAAAGTGACCTGGAAGATAAAATAGTGGAAATAACTACCACAGAGCAGA
This sequence comes from Mesoplodon bidens, assembly GCF_964165515.1. NCBI lineage: Eukaryota > Metazoa > Chordata > Mammalia > Artiodactyla > Ziphiidae > Mesoplodon > Mesoplodon bidens. The sequence goes on from NC_138172.1 coordinate 90,836,827, forward strand.
ATAAAGAAAAAAGAATGAAAAGAATTGAGGAGGGTCTCAGAGACCTCTGGGACAACAATAAATGCACCAACATTTGAATTATAGGCGTCCCAGATGAAGAAGGGAAAAAGAAGGGAACTGAGAAAATATTTGAAGAGATTATAGTTGAAAACTTCCCTAATATGGGAAAGGAAATAGTGAAGTCCAGGAAGCACAGAGAATCCCATACAGCGTAACTCCAAGGAGAAAATGCCAAGACACATATTAATCAATCAAAAATTAAAAACAAAAAATATTAAAAGCAACAAGGGAAAAGCAACAAATAACATATAAGGGAATCCCCATAAGGTTAACAACTGATCTCTGAACAGAAACTCTGCAAGCCAGAAGGGAGTGGCAGGACAGATTTAAAGCAATGAAAGAGAAAAAACTACAACAAAGATAACTCTACCCAGCAAGGATATCATTCTGATTCAACAGAGAAGCAAAATTAATTTTGCTTTACAGACAAGCAAAAGCTAGGAGAATTCAGCACCACCAAACCAGCTTTACAACAAATGCTAAAGGAACTTCTCTAGGCAGGAAACACAAGAGAAGGAAAAGACCTACAATAACAAACCCAAAACAATTAAGAAAATAGTAGTAGGAACATACATACCAATAATTACCTTAAATGTAAATGGATTAAATGCTCCAACCAAAAGACATAGACAGGCTGAATGGATACAAAAACAAGAGTCATATATATGCTGTCTACAAGAGACCTACTTCAGATCTAGGGACACAGACTAGAAGTGAGGAGATGGGAAAAGATAATCCATGCAAATGGAAATCAAAAGAAAGCTGGAGTAGCATTCTCATTTCAGACAAAACAGACTTTAAAATAAGGACTACTGCAGGAGACAAAGAAGGACACTACATAATGACCAAGGGAACAATCCAAGAAGATATAACAATTGTAAATATTTATGCACCCAACATAGGAGCACCTCAATATATAACTCAAATGTTAACAGCCATAAAAGGGGAAATCGACAGTAACACAATCATAGTAGGGGACTTTTAACACCCTACTTTCACCAATGGACAGATCATCCAAAATGAAAATAAATAAGGAAACACAAGCTTTAAATGATACATTAAATAAGGTGGGCTTAATTGATATTTATAGGACATTCCATCCAAAAACAACAGAATACACTTTCTTCTCAACTGTTCATGGAACATTCTCTAGGATAGATCATATCCTGGGTCACAAATCAAGCCTTGGTAAATTTAAGAAAATTGAAATCATATCAAGTATCTTTTCCAACAACAACACTCTGAGACTAGATATCAATTATAGGAAAACATCTGTAAAAAATACAAACACATGGAGGCTAAACAATACACTACTAAATAACCAAGAGATCACTGAAGAAATCAAAGAGGAAATCAAAAAATACCTAGAGACAAATGACAATGGAAACATGACGATCCAAAACCTATGGGATGCAGCAAAAGCAGTTCTAAGCGGGAAGTTTATAGCAATACAATCCTACCTCAAGAAACAATAAACATCTCAAATAAACTAACCTTACACCTAAAGCAATTAGAGAAAGAAGAACAAGAAAACCCCAAAGTTAGCAGAAGGAAAGAGATCATAAAGATCAGATCAGAAATAAATAAAAAAGAAATGAAGGAAATGATAGCAAAGATCAATAAAACTATAAAAGCTGGTTCTTTGAGAAGATAAACAAAATTGATAAACTATTAGCAAGACTCATAAAAAAAAGGGAGAAGACTCAAATCAACAGAATTAGAAATGAAAAAGAAGTAACAACTGACACTGAAGAAATACCAAGGATCATGAGAGATTACTACAAGCAACCATATGCCAGTAAAATGGACAACCTGGAGGAAATGGACAAATTCTTACAAAAGCACAATCTTCGGAGTCTGAACCAGGAAGAAATAGAAAATATAAACATACCAATCACAAGCACTGAAATTGAAACTGTGATTAAAAATCTTCCAACAAACAAAAGTCCAGGACCAGATGGCTTCACAGTTGAATTCTGTCAAACATTTAGAGAAGAGCTAACAGCTGTCCTTCTCATCTCTTCCCAAATATAGCAGAGGGGGGAACACTCTGAAACTCATTCTACGAGGCCACCATCACCTTGATACCAAAACCAGACAAAGATTTCACAGAACAAGAAAACTACAGGCCAGTATCACTGATGAACATAGATGCAAAAATCCTCAACAAAATACTAGCAAACAGAATCCAACAGCACATTAAAAGGATCATACACCATGATAAAATGGGGTTTATTCCAGGAATGCAAGGATTCTTCAATATATGCAAATCAATCAATGTGATAAACCATTAACAAATTGAAGGAGAAAAACCATATGATCATCTCAATAGATGCAGAGAAAGCTTTCGACAAAATTCAACACCCATTTATGATAAAAATCCTTCAGAAAGTAGGCAGAGAGGAACTTACCTCAACATAATAAAGGCCATGTATGACAAACCCACAGCCAACAAAGTTCTCAATGGCGAAAAACTGAAACCGTTTCCTCTAAGACCAGGAACAAGACAAGGTTGCCCACTCTCACCACTATTATTCAACATAGTTCTGGAAATTTTAACCACAGCAATTAGAGAAGAAAAAGAAAAGGAATCCAAATCGGAAAAGAAGAAGTAAATCTGTCACTGTTTGCAGATGACATGATACTATACATAGAGAATCCTAAAGATGCTACCAGAAAACTACGTAAAGTAGCAGGACACAAAATTAATGCACAGAAATCTTTTGCATTCCCATACACTAATGATGAAAAATTTGGAAGAGAAATTAAGGAAACACTCCCATTTACCATTGCAACAAAAAGAATAAAATACCTAGGAATAAACCTACCTAGGGAGACAAAAGACCTGTATGCAGAAAACTATAAGACACTCATGAAGGAAATTAAAGATGAAACAAACAGATGGAGATATACACCATGTTCTTGGATTGGAAGAATCAACATTGTGAAAATGACTATACTACCCAAAGCAATCTACTGATTCAGTGCAATCCCTATCAAACTACCAATGGCATTTTTTACAGAAATAGGACAAAAAATTCCACAATTTCTCTGGAAACACAAAAGACCCCGAATAGCCAAAGCAATCTTGAGAAAGAAAAATGGAACTGGAGGAATCAGGCTCCCTGACTTCAGACTGTACTACAGAGCTACAGTACTGGCACAAAAACAGAAATATAGATCAGCGGAACAGGATAGAAAGCCCAGAGATAAGCCCACATACATATGGTCACCTTATCTTTGATAAAGGAGGCAAGAATTTACATTGGAGAAAAGACAGCCTCTTCAATAAGTGGTACTGGGAAAACTAGACAGCTACATGTAAAAGAATGAAATTAGAACACTCCCTAACACCATACACAAAAATAAAGTCAAAATGGATTAAAGACCTAAATGTAAGGCCAGACAGTATAAAACTCTTAGAGCAAAACATAGAACACTCTATGACATAAATCACAGCAAGACTCTTTTTGACCCAACTCCTAGAGAAATGGATATAAAAATGAAAATAAACAAATGGAACCTAATGAAACTTAAAAGCCTTTGCACAGCAAAGGAAGCCTAAACAAGATGAACAGACAACCCTCAGAATGGGAGAAAATATTTGCAAATGAAGCAACTTACAAAGGATTAATCTTCAAAATGTAGAAAGAGCTTATGCAGCTCAATACCAAAAAAACAAACTACCCAATCCAAAAATGGGCAGAAGACCTAAACAGAAATTTCTCCAAAGAAGATATACAGATTGCCATCAAACACATGAAAGGATGCTCAACATCAGTAATCATTAGAGAAATGCAAATCAAAACTACAGTGAGGTATCATCTCACACCAGTCAGAATAGCCATCATCAAAAAATCTAGAAACAATAAATGCTGGAGAGGGTGTGGAGAAAAGGGAACCCTCTTGCACTGTTGGTGGGAATGTAAATTGATAAAGCCACTATGGAGAACAGGATGGAGGTTCCTTGAAAAGCTAAAAATAGAACTATCATATGACCCAGCAATCCCACTACTAGGCATGTACCCTGAGAAAACCATAATTCAAAAAGAGTCATGTACCACAATGTTCATTGCAGCTCTATTTACAATAGCCAGGACATGGAAGCAACCTAAGTGTCCATAGACAGATGAATGGATAAAGATGTGACACATATATAGAATGGAATATTACTCAGCCATAAAAAGAAACGAAATTGAGTTATTTGTAGTGAGGTGGATAGACCTAGAGACTGTCATACAGAGTGAAGTAAGTCAGAAAGAGAAAAATAAATACCGTATGCTAACACATATGTATGGAATCTAAAAAAAAAAACCAGGTTCTGAAGAACCTAGGGGCAGGACAGGAATAAAGACACAGATGTAGAGAATGGACTTGAGGACACGGGGACAGGCAAGGGTAAGCTGGGACGAAGTGAGAGAGTAGCATGGACATATATACACTACCAAACGTAAAATAGATAGCTAGTGGGAAGCAGCCACATAGCACAGGGAGATCAGCTCGGTGCTTTGTGTTCACCTAGAGGGGTGGGATAAGGAGGGTGGGAGGGAGACGCAAGAGGGAGGAGATATGGGGATATGTGTATACGTATAGCTGATTCAGTTTGTTATACAGCAGAAACTAACACACCATTGTAAAGCAATTATACTCCAATAAAGATGTTAATAAATAAATAAATAAATGGGAAAAAATAGTCTGTGGTTCAAACTCTAAGAAATCCTGTAATCCTTTCTCACCTTCCTGTCTTTCCTCCCCAACCTAACCCTATCCCCAAAAACTTGGAAAGATCTCGTTTGACAAATTGGCATGGGAACTTTGGGATGCAGTGGGCAGAATGTACTGCAATCTGAAATCAGCATGGCCATAGAAGTGGAGCTGTGGGGTTGCGTGGGAATAGGATGTCCCAGAAATGTGCTAAATGCCTGTGTGTCAGATCCTGTGTGAGAGACTCTTACATACCTTGTCACTTTACTCTTGAAAAATTATTTTCCTAAGTATTAAGTATTTTTAAACATACAGAAAATAATATAATATCGCTGTACTCACCACCCAAATTCAACACAGGTTAATATTAATACAGATAAATATTAATGCTAATGTTTTGTGACTTTGACAAAGACCTTTCTTTTTTAATGTAGAAATAAAATCTTACACACTCAGTTGAAATACTACCTCTTCACACATCCAATTATGTTTCCTCTCCCCTTTCTCACGATTCACTTGAAGAACAGAGGTGCTGTCCATCTGTCAGAAGCACAGCATCTGACGGGGGAGTCAAAGCTGACCAAATGGGGGCCAGCAGGAGAGGTGCCATGATCATGCCAAGGTAACTACAGGTGAGAGATATCCAGGGTTGGGGAGTTTCTGAAGAATCCATAAATATGCCCTGTGAAAGAAAGGGCAGCAATGGAGCATCTGCCAGATCCAGTTGGCACCGATGTCCAGATTGTAGTTATATCAGGAAAGCAACACCATTTTTGCCCTTACCTTACTCTCTCCCTATCTCCAAGAGAGCACAGGTCTTCTAAATTAAATCTGTATCACTGATTCAGTCACGGTCCAACAGGAAACGGATGGTGCTCTCAAAACAGTATAATTTGAGGAGGGTTTATTTACAGCAGGACTGTGTACAAAGATATGGGTATAAGGGAAACCACAAGAGACAGCAAAGTAACCCAGGACTAATAGCAGCTCGGTAGTTAACCTCCAGGTCCATAGAGATGAGGGGAGGGAGCATTTACTGGGATCCAGAAGAAGAGAGAGTTAAGTAGAGTCTCCTCCTTTGAGAGGAGTAGTAAACTGTTGTGGGATATAGCCAGCCTACCTCTTGGGCTGAATGCCAGAAGAATAATCTCTTAACATCAGTTTCCTAACTCAGTCTGGTCCCCCGCTGTGGCTCCGTTATGAAGCCAGAGGGCATTGGGACCCATTTACATAAATCTATACACGTCAGCCATAAATTTACATGCCAATAATATTTTAGCTGCATTACAAAGTTTGGCTATGTGATATTTCATTGTTTAGTTCTAAATACTTTGCATGTTCAATGACCATTTCTTTGACCCAAGGATTACTTAAAAATGAATTTCTAAGTTTTCAAATTTGTAACTTTATGACTATCTTTCATAATTGAATAACAGTTTTCTTGCTTTAAAATTGGAAAACATAGTGTTTCTTATAAAATTTTTGTTGTTGTTATTTCTTGAGTCTTTTGTGACCCAATAGATGGTCAATTTAAAAATGATCAATTTAAAAATGTTCAGTGTGTGGTTGGTAAGATCGTATAGTCCCTAATCGTTGATTATAGTTCAATATACGTCTATTAGATATAGTTAATTTTGTTGTTCAAATTTTATATATTCTGACTTTTTTCTTTTATATGCTTTATCTAAGACTTTTAAAGTTTTATTTGCTTGGTGATTTGGTTTTTGTAAGTTTGGTCAACATTTTTAACTTTGCTTTTTTCAGTTTCTTATTGCAATTCTGTCAATCTATATGTTTATATAATATATAATTATGTAACTAAAAGTAACTGCCAAAATAATTTAGCATAGCTATGTAAATCTTACTATTTCCTTCTATTATTATAATAATCCTCTTTGTCCTTAATGAGCCTTTTTTGTCTTTAATAACTTTTTCCTGGAATTCTATTTTATCTGCTATTACCATAGCTAAACAAGCTTTATTTTTGACATTATTCTGTCAGATATATTTTTCATCCTTTAATTTTCAAGCCTTTTGTGTACTTACATTTTGGGTATCTCATAAATAACATACAGCTAGTTTTATTCTATATTTTGGTCACTGAGAAAAAATAAGAGGCAATTTAAATCTCTCCACTTTTATTGAGATTACATATACATTTGGAATCTTTTTTTGTTTGTTTGTTTCTGCAACTATGCTTTTCTTTGCTTTACTCTTCTCCTCTCCTGTCTTATACTGGATTGACCAAACTTAACTCTTTCCTCTCTCTTCCTCCCTCCCTCCCTTCCTTTTTTCTCTTTATATTTGGATTGAAATGTATACATTTATTGACTTGATTCTATTTTCTATGGCATTCTTAATTCAACAATGCCTAAAGTTAGGCAATTTCTCTACTCTCACAAAAATAAGGACCTAAAAATACTTTAAACTTTCCATTTTCCATTTTATAATTATTAATTTGTGTTTATTTCTACTTTGTTCACAAACACCACCCAATTATTTATTTCTATTATTGACTGTTTGGAACTAATGCTTCCTTAGTTTTACCCATCAGTTTCTTTGCTCACTTTTGCTTCATAATCACTTGATTCTTGAACTTTTGTTTCTTCCTTCAGGTTGAATTCCTCTCCTACTGATGTTCATTCTTCTGCAGTTTTTACAGCAAGGGTTTGTGAATGGTAAATTCTCCCAGTATTTGTTTTCTAAAATTATCATTATTTCACTTTTATGTTTTGGAATAGTTTGGTTGGTGTTGAAATTCTAAGTTCATAGTTATTTTCTCTCAGTCCTTTGGGAAATCTCATTTCTTTGTCTTTTGACTCTTTTTCATGGCTGACCATTTCCTTGAGTGACTGATTTTTTAAACTTATCTTCCATGGAGCTTGTTCTTCTGTGGTAGCCTCATTCACCCTGGGTTGTGTCTTCATAGGAGAGTTATATTTTTTTCTCTTATGGTGTCTGGGATATCTTCAATTTAAGATCAATTTTTATGCATTAATTTATCACTTGTGATTCTTGAATTGGTAGCAGAAATTCAGACCCTTTTTTCCACCACAATCTCAAGGTATACTTTTTCTAGTCTAGTTTTCATATAGAAGGAGCAACTCTTCCAGGGACCCATCTTTACAGAGAGGTTTCAGTTATAGGTCTTCACCTTTCATGGGTTCAAGGCCACATTTACTTTCTCCAGCCTGGGCATTATAACCCTTTTTAGTTAGCTGCTTCATGTATGTTCTCATTTAATGTCCCTGAGGTGTCCTTAGCATTAGCCAAGTTCAAACTCTGGCTTTGATTTCCCTATTTATTTTAGCAGCATGAGGATTTTCCGTTCCTCTATTTTGAGCTTTGTTATACTAAAAGCATCATTTTGTTATATCCTGTATTTCTAAGTGTTTGAAGGAGAAAGCAGGTGCACATTCCAGCAACTGAGCTTGCTTTTAATGTATTTGACAACTTTGTGAGGCAGGGATATTTTTAATTCCTTTTACAAAACCTCACGGAACATCTCCAATGTGCAATGTTCTAAATCCTGGGGATACAGAAGTGACTAAGATGTAGTCCATGATCTAAGTTACATGCAAATCATGATTACGATTAAAGGTGAAAATTTATGAAATAAAGGTATGAATAAAATGATACAAAGAGAAAATCTGGCGCTTCATTTTTTTCGAGGGTAGAACTGAATTTCAGGCTATTGATAATGACTTGCCCAGTTTCAAACAGGTATTAAAGATAGAACCAGGATACATGCTCCACTTTTCTAACAGAAAATCTTGTGCTTTTTAAGGCATAAATAGCAGCTGCAGCTTCAATGTAAGTGTTACTTTGTGAGCAGTGGGGGGGTTCACTTAGAGTGCTGGTTACATATCAGATTTATGATGAATAAACACTTATTAATTAAATACTCTTCAGAGAGCCTTGCATCTCTCACCCCGAGCCCCATTTGAGGAAAAAAAATTTTTTCTCTAAGCCTGAGCTTTCTCCAGCCACTGCTTTCACAGCACCAAGGACAGAGAACTCAGGGGCTAAGTGAAGGTAGATTGCAAACCAGAAATCGCTGTTCCAGAAGTTCTGAAGTGATAGAAGGCAACAGGAAAAGCCCTACTAGGATGAGAATTTAATTCTAGAGTAGAGGCTTGACAGAGTTTTATATTCAGCGGGAGGGAAGGAGACAATAGCTCGGACAGTTTATAGCCTCACTAAACAAGGACTTCACACTGAAATCGTCTAGAGAACCACAGCCAAGCCTCCTGCTGTTCCCTGCTATTGAGGAGCACAGAGACTTTTCAGAGACCTTACCTTAATTTCCTGTCCAGTTGGCAGCCTTTGAATTTTTCAATAAGTTTTATGTTAAATAATGTTGGGTTTTTTTTCCTCTTTAAATGCCTATTTTGTCATGTGATTATGTGTCTGCTTTTGATCTGGAAAATGCTCTGAAAGGCATTGTTTCATCTGATATTAATTTGAAATGCAAAACAGAAAGAAGGGGCAGGCAGATTTGCTACCTTGATGATGTTTTGTAGCTAATTTGATTCATGGGACAGAAGGGAATGTCAAGAAAATCTTAAGTATTCAGTTCAGCAGATATGTCTGATGCCTCTTATTTAACCCACTGCTATTTTCTTTTCAGAAAATACTATATGCATAGGGGGAAGAAAAGCCTATGGCTATCTGTGTAGCCTGTTCAGCTTGGCCCAATAGTTCAACCTTAGCTGACTGTCAGATTTCACAAACTTGTCCACTGGTGCTTTGTTTCTTAGAGTCTTGTAAGAATTTCAGTTTTCTTAACATTTCCAGTCCCTCACTATTAAAATACAATTCCTTATCAGCTAATAATTTAGGAGTTGACAGCTATGGGTGATAGAAATATGGACTGAAGAAAAGGAGTTTTTCAGAAGGACAACATGGGATGATGAAAAGAGAAGACGCAGCATTATTTTAGTATCATATTTGTGTGACTTTGAAAGTGTATCTTCCCCAGATCTCACTCTTTTACTCCAGATATATGTATATTAAACCACCAACCAGACACTCCACCTGCTGGTTGTATATATGCCTCCAACAGTATGTCCAGATTGAATCTCCAAAGCCAGAAACTTGGGCAACAATCTGACTCCTGTGTTGTCCTTTCCCAGTCCTGCACTGTAATATTATAATTTGCTATCATTTATTGAGTACCTCCTTATCACCTCCTATATGTCAGGCTATGTAGCAGGTGACAGATATATATATTAAACTATCTCATTTAATGTTAAGAACAACCATCTTTGCAACCTGTTACTGTTCCATTTTTCAGATGAGAACATTGAAGCTCAGAGAGCTTAAGTAACATGCTCATGCTCAACTAGGCAATAAGTGACAGAGTCATAATGCATTATTTTCGGTTTCCTGAACATGCCTCAAGTGGTTTCTAGAACTTTCCTTCTCCACTTCTTTGTCTGACTATCCCTTTCTTATCTTTCTGTCAGGACTCAGCTTAAAATGCACTTCCTCCATGATCTCTGGTTTTTCAAGTCTGGTCTGAATGTCTCTCCCATCCCCATCACCCATATCTCTTACGCTATGATTATCCTTATTGCATTAAACTTTGTTTAACTGCCTGCATCCACCATTATTTGTATATGAAGGTAAAGACTACTTTCCCTGCCATCAAATCCCTAGGCCATAGCATGTAGCAGATACTAAGTACTGGTTTAAAGAATGGAAGAGTGTTAGGAGAATAAGAAACACAAATTCTGTTGACTTCTGAATTATTGCCTTGGGCTGGCCCTTTCAAATTTTCCTTTTTCTAGAACGATTCCTTGTCCTCAGAGCTGTTCCATCTTAGTTCCCATGTGTAAAGCTCACTGCCAGATTCTACAAGTTGCTCAACTGCAGGGAGCAAATACAAGCATTTACCTTGTTTATTTAACAAAGCAGAACGTTTGCATTTTGCTGTTTTATCCTATCAGCTGGGTAGGGACACGGCTTTCTTATTTATCCTTCCTTCATTATGCCATTTCATAGGATTACAGGGTGTCAATGTTCAAATGGAACTTAGAGACCATTTAATGAAATCCCCCAGAGAAAACGTAGTCCCAGAAAGATAAGGCAATTTAACCAAGATCCTGCTGCTAACAAGCAGTAGAGCCTCTTTTTGTTTTATTTATTCTGTGTCTCCACAGTTTTCCCTCTCTTGGGGTCAGATTGATCTCCATTTGGGAAGGAGGTCACACCTACTAGTCTGAGGTCTACCAACCTACCTTTGGACACTCAAAAGGACTTTACTTCTTTGCGGTTTGCCAAAAATCTGACTTCAGTATTAAAAGAAGGTGTCCCATTATCTGGTGTTATAACCTTAGAGCAGCCAGCCGAGTGATCAGTCACACACTAAGAAGAAAACACTGGACAGAACAGCCAATTCTGTCACGCCTCCAAGGGTTTGTAGCTCAGCCATGACATCTGGCTAAAGTACTTGCAGAGACCAGTACTGAACTCACTGAAGCCATGGACTCCATCTGGAGTCTAGACTGAGCGGCTTCTCATTTGGGTTCACAGACTCTTCACACCTCCTGCACCTCTCTCTCTAGCTCTCTCACTTTACTTTTTCACTTTGCCAACTTTTTTTTTTTTCCTATCTGCCTCTCCTGATTTTCTTTTTATTCTTTCATTTATCCTTTCATTTTTCTTTTCTCAAATTACTTCTGGCTTAAGTTTTTCCAGATATTCCTGACAAACATCTTAGAGAAAAGGTTTTCCCAACAATGAGGAGTCTTATCAGGGCATGATGTCAAACTGTATGGTGTCTTAGAAAGGTTCAAGACCTTCCACTAAGCAGCTGCATCTCTTTGGAAACTCAGTATCATTGGGGCTTGATTTTTCTTATCTTTAAAATGAAAAAGTTGGATCACATTTGTCCTATTCCAACTATTTTTAAAGTTGCAGAATCCTTTCTTCAAATAAAATCTTACAAGAAGCATCAAGATGGAGAAAATATTGAAGAAAAGCTTTTCTGGCTAACATGGGAGTGTGGGGAGAATAACTGTTTCACCTTCAAGAGTTCCTTATGGATGCTGGGAGCAGTAGAGGTCCTGAAATGCACAGTTGGAAAACCCCTGGCCCAGATGATCTTTAAGGTGTCTTCTATCTGGTAGGCATGGAAAAAACAATAATGATCATCATGTATTCTTTGCTCCCTTACATACCTCAACCCTTTGAGTTAAGTATTGCAATGTGAATGATCTGGCTAACATGGGCAGAAATGATTCATCACCCTCTGAGTTGAGACAAAGGAAACTCACGTGTGATTCTTCATAGTTTCTTCCCTTGCTACTGTGACAAAAGAAGCTGCCTCTTGCACAGGGTGCAGCTATAAGATTATGGACCCCTTGTCAGTCTGAGTCCTTGAATATGCTGAGCAGAGAAACTTGTGGTGCCATGATGGACATGTTGTGATTGAAAAATAACCCTCTGGTGTGTTAAGTCATTGGGATTTGGGAGTTAATTTTTATGCTGGAATAAAGCTAGCCTATGTTGATTAAGGTAGCAGACAAGGACAACAAAATTATGAGAACAAGATCAAACTCTAATATTAGATCTTATTCAACCATCTGCTTGTGTGCAACCATCTCTTTCTACTGCGTCATACTGGCAGATAAAACCAGCAGTCCCTGTACTGGTTTATTTGAATGAAATTCAGCAGAAAAGGGGTCTACTAATTAACATAAATGGGAACAATTTCAACATCATTAATCCTGAACTCTTCAAATCCAGATAATTTTTGAACAGAATACTTTCCCAAAATAGAAGCCTATACAATTGTACAGAATCCTATACCTTGGAGATAAAAATGTTAGACCTCTGGATTGGCTGGAGCAGAGGCTGACTTCTCACTGTAATGCATGATGTCTAATGTCCTTCCTGAGGCTTTGTCTGGCTCCCCTCTCCCCATTCCTGCTCATTACCACCTGGGGGCAATGCTAGCTGAGGATTATTATTAGCACGTATCAATGTAAATACTCCAGCTTCTTCTGGGGGCAAGGGGAAAGTGGGGATAACTCTGAGTCATCAGAGTTTACGCTGATGTCTAGGGTCTATGCTGAATCCCCGAGTTTCCCAGTAGGATTAAGTTCCAGTTATTCAATGGGTTCACTGATAAAATAACATATCCTTTACTGGCTGCTTTCCTTTTTCTGTCTCACCCCCTTTCCCCCCAATTGTTATTTCCTGGTGTCACACCCAAAAAGCCACTTAGGGGCTTCCTTGGTGGCACAGTGGTTGAGAATCTGCCTGCTAATGCAGGGGACACGGGTTCGAGCCCTGGTCTGGGAGGATCCCATATGCCGTGGAGCAGCTAGGCCCGTGAGCCACAACCACTGAGCCTGCGCATCCGGAGCCTGTGCTCCACAACAAGAGAGGCCGCGATAGTGAGAAGCCCGTGCACCGCGATGAAGAGTGGCCCCCGCTTGCCACAGCTGGAGAAAGCCCTCACACTGAAATGAAGACCCAACACAGCAAAAATAAATAAATTAATTAATAAACTCCTACCCCCAACATCTTTTAAAAAAAAAAGCCACTTAGACTTGAATCCCTATCTCAAGATTTGGGTGGAACTCAAACTAAAACAACAGCCATCTATCCCAACCACTCTGGCTTCCATGGGTTCAGATCTTACCTCTCTCTAGGAGCTGTCTAAATGGATTTATTGGACAAGAGGCATTTTAGGCAAGTGGGTGGGGCTTTTTCATGGATATCACAAAGGGCTTGAAGGTTTTTAAATTAATTTTAAAATTTAGTTAAATTAATTTGGAAATGTTACACCTTCTACTATGGAACCATAGATGTGCCTCCTGATGTGTTTTGCAGTTAAGGAGATTGCTAGAACTCATCCCTCACTTGTTAAAAAAAAGCTTGTAAGAAGAGGTGGCACTATGCTTTTATTTTGAGTCTAACATTTCCATTGGTTCACAAGTAGAGGTACATTGTCACACGACCAGTGTCTCCAAAATGTTCCTCTTTTCCTAGGTCTAAGTAGTTCAAGGTTCTTGGGAGAGTGTTGAACTGTGGAATGGAAAGGAGTAATGGATAGAAAGAAAAGGAGTCAATTTATAGAAGGGCTTAATGTCAAATAGTTCAGTGCACTGGAAACATTTGAGTGCATGAGATGGGAGAAATGATGTTTACAGTCACAGTGTATTGACTGAGTTTATCATTTCAGGAGTAACACAGTAACAAGTCATAACAAATTATGAGGTGTGGCCACAGAAGGGAGTAGCTAAGATGAAGTGGGGACAGTGGAAATAAGATCAAAGAAGTGTGGAGCCTCAGAGTGGGGTTGTATATCTAATATGTGTTAGTAATGAACTTCATGTTTTCAAAAGCAATGTGCATTTTTCAGTCTTTGATTCCTCAGAAGGATTATCATTGTCTGTTTCCTTTTTCTGGCAATATACTCCCCTTGGCTCCATGGCTCTACAATTCTAAGAGGTTTCTTTCCTACTTTTCTCTTTCCATATCCTCTTTTTAAAATGCTGGAGTTCCTTAGGTCTAAGTCTTACACTGTCAGTAATTCTCAGTCAGCCTTTTGCCCTGGGTAATTATATCCACTCCATGGTGTTAACTCCCACCTGTATGCTGATGAGGCCCAAATCAATGTCTCCAGCCCAGACTTTTTCTTGCGCTCCTTCAATAAATCTCTACTTGGATACCTCACTGGTACCTCAAACCCAACATGTTCATAGCAGAATTTTACTCAACTTCTTCCCACTTCCCCCTCAAAAAAAAAAAAAAAAAAAAAAACCCTTACAAAACATTGTTTCTATTCTTCTTTTCTCTATCTTAATAAATGAGGATGCTGGGACCCAAGTTACATGAAGCCAGGGATATTTATAAGTTTTGTCCACTGATGTATCCCCATTAGAACCATGCCTTAAAAAGAGTAGTTATTAAAAAAATACTTGAATGAATGAATCCTTGGCTTGTCTATCCTCTATAAAATCAATTAAATTCCTAGCTCTGATAAGTTGCTAGCTAAATTTATGTCCTCCTCATCAGAGCGCAAGAACTTAGTAAGAATCCAAAAATAGGAAATAAGTTTATCACGTCATTATTAGTGGCACCAAAATTTAGTATTAATATATATGACTTTCCAAGACTAATAACAGTGCTTAAAAAGAACTGTGAATATTATGGGAAAAAGAATAATATATAATGTTACATTTTATTAAAGGAGCATGGATTATTTTAAATATCGGATATCTTGAGTATACATACATAACTGTATATATGTTTAGTGTATAAAGAAGTGACTAGGAGAAAATACTGCAATATGTTAACACTGATTATGTTTAGTATAATGGGTGATTTTTATTTTATTCTTTATGTTCTTGGCCCTTTTCCGAATTGTCTAAGCATATTTTACTTTTATAATAAGAAAAAGCATGTAATTAAAATAATTTTATGTAATAGAATCAAGGCTAATCATTTTATTCTTACCGATTTTTGGTTTTTTAAAAAAATTTCATGGTTTTATTATTCAGTAAATTTCAATGAAAACATTTTCTTTTGATTTTTAAAAATGGAGCCAGGGCTTCCCTGGTGGCGCAGTGGTTGGGAATCTGCCTGCTAATGCAAGGGGTCACGGGTTCGGGCCCTGGTCTGGGAGGATCCCACATGCCGCGGAGCAACTAAGCCCTTGAGCCACAACTACTAAGCCTGCGCGTCTGGAGCCTGTGCTCCGCAACAAGAGAGGCCGCGATAGTGAGAGGCCCAAGCACCACGATGAAGAGTGGCCCCCGCTTGCCACAACTAGAGAAAGCCCTCACACAGAAACGAAGACCCAACACAGCAAAAATAAATTAATTAATTAATAAATTCCTAACCCCAACATCTTCTAAAAAAAAAAAAAAAAAGAGCCGAATGTTTACTTGGCTATAGAAGTATTATATAGCTTCTTTTATTTTCTGTCTCTCCTTGTTTTTTTAAACACTAATATACAATGGAATATGCCATTCTTTTTATTTTATGTAACAATTTACAAAATAACTGCCCTCTAGATGTTTCTGTAAAATATATAGAGCCAGGCCACGGATCAATCTTGATTTTTTTTTTAAAAAATAAATTATTTATTTATTTATTTTTGGCTGTGTTGGGTTTTCGTTTCTGTGCACAGGCTTTCTCTAGTTGTGGCGAGCGGGGTCTACTCTTAATCGCGGTGCGCGGGCTTCTCATTGTCGTGGCTTCTCTTGTTGCGGAGCACAGGCTCTAGACGCGCAGGCTCAGTAGTTGTGCCTCAAGGGCTTAGTTGCTCCGCGGCATGTGGGATCTTCCCAGACCAGGGCTCGAACCCATGTCCCTTGCATTGGCAGGCAGATTCTTAACCACTGCGCCACCAGGGAAGCCCTTGATTTTTATTTTAATGAAGAGGTTGATGAAATATCACCATCCTGAATTTTAACTACTATTTATGAGCTTTTATAGCTCTTTAGCAAGTAAATCTATAAGTTGCAAAACAGTAGTGCCCACCACAAGGAAAACACATTTCTCTCTCTTCATAGATATTGAAATATGATTGAATGTGATCTTATAAATGAAGATGTTATACACATATAAGGTGCTGTGAGGAAGGACTTCTTAGGAAAGTAAAAACATGATTATGCAAAATTTAGAAAGATTGTAAGTATTACTATGTCTAGAAAATACGAGTGTACACAAGATCTTTAAATAACCCATGTTAAACATGATTCATGTTATGCACAGAGGAAAGGAGTTTATATCTTAATTTCAAATATTTTGGATTTCAGAGAACAATATCC
Organism: Mesoplodon bidens; assembly: GCF_964165515.1. Taxonomy (NCBI): domain Eukaryota; kingdom Metazoa; phylum Chordata; class Mammalia; order Artiodactyla; family Ziphiidae; genus Mesoplodon; species Mesoplodon bidens. Next base: position 90,853,383 of record NC_138172.1, read on the forward strand.
AGGAACCAAACGACTCTCTTTTGTTACATCAGGGTTCAATACTGAGAAAGAAGATGAAGCATATTCTTTCTTTACTCTCCTCCCAAACACCTACAAACTTAGTCTTACGTGTTGAGCAAACAGAGTTTTACGTAAGCCTCTTCATTGTTTCCATTATGCTTTCCAGCACACACTCAATCACCCTTCTGTACTATTTTGGAATAAGCAGTGGTGAAATTTTGCTGAAAATTTCTTACTATGCCTTCAAGATTAATTCTCTCCATTAAGTGAACACGGATGGAAATAATTAACCTTTTACTTGGTATTAATAGAAAAAAGTAGAATTTCAGTAGTGCTAACCTACTTTATAGGCTATTACTTCTGTTGTCTCCATCCCATCTCTGTTCCCACATGTGACCATCTGGCTTGCAGAATGCAGCTGCTCGCTGGTGCTATTTGCATGACTACGGGTCCAAAGAGCATTATAGGAGATTAAGGAAACCTGCACATGTTGGAAGGAGAGAGCTGAGTTATGTACCCCAGGAGTTCTCATTTTGGTTAATTTTGGAAAATACATAATATATCACTGCTGGGCAATGTGATGGTTAAATCGCTGCTCTGACCTCAGAGAGTGTGGGTGCAACAACTGGTGTTTGGGAAAAGAAATACGTTTATAGTATTATATGTTCAAATGACATGTGAGATTTAATAAGTGTGAATACAATATCCCCTGACTTTACTATACATCTACTCTAATCACAGGAAATGCAATGTGGTGCTTGACATTGTTAGACACATAATCCTACCTTCTATGGAATTGAGAGGACTTCTTGGCCCCTGTAATTCTTTATCATAAGGAGCAGAACTCTGCATTGGGACCAGAAATCTGGGTTTTAACAAGCCCTGCAGAAGATTCTGATGCATGCTCGGGCTTGAGATCCACAGCCATAATTCTTCAGCCATTAACTCCAAGTGATGTTTCTTCCTACTGTTTTAGATCCAACTGTGCTGGGTTTTTTTTTGTTGTGGTGGTTTTTTAACCTCTTCCATTCTTTTTGCTTTTTCAGATACTCAATATCTCCTCCTGGAAAACTGAAATAATTCCTGACAAATTTTTCTGCCTCAAATATCCATCTCCTTTGACCTTTTAGTCTTAAACAACCGTTTCATCATGGCCCCTTATTTCAAATCCCCAGAGCTTCTTCACTGCCACCTGGATGAAGTCCAGTTGTCCTACACCGTTTTTTAACATTCCATATTGTACAAATTTCTGACCTAACTTAAGAACTTATTTCTCCTTTCTGCCCACATTGATTCTCACTCTGGTGAGGTTTATTTTCTTAATTTCTATGGCATTCCTTGCACGTATTTTTCCTCTGTGCTTTTGTATATGCTCTTCTCCCAGATGTAGATCAGTCTTCCTTAACCCTTCTTGTGCTTTCAAATCCTAATCACCTTTCAAAGTTCCCTTCCTCCAGGAAGACTTCTCCATCACCTCATCACACCGTGATCTCTCCCTTCCTGTTCATTCCTCTCCTCTGACAACTACTTATATACTACCTTGTATTATTATATACATGCTGTCCTCATGAACTAAAATTTTGATTTCTACATCTTTGTATCTTTTCACCCAATAGCTTACATGCAACAGCCTTGTGTTCAAAAAGTGTATTGGCCTTTGAGTCACAGTACCAAAGTTTTGAAAAATTGACCATATGCTTATCTTCAGCCAAAGTGTTATTCAGATGATTGAAACATTATTATTTATTACTTGGTCATAATTCACTGTACTAAGTGGAAATTACTGTAGTGTTTTTGGATAAGGGTGACTGTGATGAGAGGTCATTCTCTGTAGAGGCAGAGGAACTATGATGCCCAGTGGTAGTGAATGGCTCTGAGGATGAGTTTTTGGACCAGGATAAGGAAAAGAGCACCGTCTTCAGGGTGTATCAGAGAGTTGCAAATAGTCCAGAGACACAAAGATAATGTTCTGGGTTTTTTCGTTTGTTTGTTTGTTGCCAGTGATATAAAGACTGAAAAGAGAGAGGAAGGAAGGAAGGAAGAAAGGAAGAAAGGAAGGAAGGAAGGGAGGAAGGGAGGGAGGGAGGGGGAAGGAAAGAAAAAAGAAGAAACTTTACCCCTTTCTTCTTGCCTTTTCTGGAACAGAGGAAAAGTATTTTGGAAAATGATGTATATTTCCATCAAATATACATCATATGATAAAAGAAGTCCTGACTGTAAACTCCAGATAAGGCTCTGACTTGCTACAAGGTGTTAGTCAAGTTACTTTCTGACTCTCAGATTCTTCATCCATCAAATGAAGATCCGTAGTGTAAGTGCTTGACAATAAGCTTTTCTGATTGCAATGTAAGTGCCTAACATTAAGCTTCTGATTACCAACGCATCCATTTCAAAGACATCCATATCGAATAAACATATTGCCAGCTACACAACTAGACAAATAGCCAGGTCACTCCACCCATGAAGTTCCCCTTTTAGAAAGCCCCTGGCAACTAGATAACTGACCTCTTGAGTGACCCTGCTTTTCCCTTCCCATGCCCTAATTCCCATTCTTTTGTTTTAAATTCACCAGTAAAGAGTAAACCTCTGAAACCTTAGGCACCCCACCCCAGATCCCAATAAAGGGAGAACCCAGGTCCACACTCTCTCTCTCTACCCAGGACCTCCCTGTGTGGCCCCAGGTGTGCTATGTACCATCCAAGAACTGCGAGGAATAAATCTTGTTTTTCAAAGTTCCCAGGTGGTTGTTTCTGAGGTGCATCTTGCAATCATAATAAGAACCACAAGGCCCAGTCCAGCCACAACGCTGGCTCCAGTCCAAGCAGGGAAATCTCTGTGGCGACTCACCACAAGTAGTATGGGCCCAGGTGAGTGCCCCTAGGCATTTCTAGTCATAGCATCACTACTGATAGTCTGAGAGCAACACAAAACAAGATCATACATCTTTTCCTTGAGGTTATCATAAAGATTCAAGAGATAGTGGCTATTCTTGGATCAGAGTTTGGAAAATTAAATCCTTGTTATTTGGGGGCTAGTTTCAGGACAAGGTGTGAAGTGTGGAGGACTCATAATACCAGAGAACATGACAGCCTTTATTCCTATAGTCTATATTCCACGCTGACTATTGGAGCTGTCAGGCCTACAGGAGCTGTGAAGAGAAGGAAGTTAAATGCTTGAACAGATATGAGAAAAATATCAGGGCTACACCTGTATCTGGAACAACAGATGTTCTCCCTGAGTCTCCCTGGATACAGAAACACCAAGGTCCATTTATTTTTAGAAGATATCACTGCACAGAATCTATAGATTTACAGAGTGCCTGCCATGTGCCAGGCAACACGCTAGGCACATTTGTCTGTGTTACCTCATTTCATCCTGGCCACACTTCCATAATATAGGTATCCCAGAGAGGACATAAGTCAAAAGAGGATAAGTTGATTTCCCAAAGGCCAAACAGAGATTTTTTTTTTTTTTTTTTTTTACTTCAAAGATTATGTCCTTTCTGCTGTGCCAGGATGAGATTCTAAAGTCAGCATAAGCTAGTAGAAGGAAACTCACACAAGAGAAGGTGAACTTATGCTCATTGTACAGAATATTTGATACAAATGGGAAACTGCATTATTAGAGCCCTGAGCTCCCTACTTTATTTGGAATAAGCTATGCAAAGACATATAAGCTAAGAATATTGAAGAGTGGACGTCAGTAAAGATATCACACATCCATGCCTAAGATACAGTTCCACAAAATTGTCACGCAATAGAGGATCCAGTTTCATGAATAACTAGCATAGATCAGTCCAACTCTCAAAATCCTGGGTTTCTTGCTCCTCCACTGCTCCATTTGGTATGTAGTGGACTTTGGACATCAGAGATAAGCCCTTACATGGTGGTTCATTAACTATTAAGGAATCACAGGTATAAGTATGAGATAGGCCCTCTAGTCCAGCCATTGGTCCTAAGCACTTATAAGGGGACGTTCCCACATACTTCATTTGGTCCATTGGCTTCAGCATGCCCCTGGCCTTAGAATATCATTAAACATCCTGAACCTATTTCCTTTTCCTATTCTGTCCTCAGTGTCCTGTCAACCCTTGGTTATTTTAAGATCCTCACAAAAAGAGCTCCTTCATGACTTTCCTCTTGCAAAAGAGCAGATTAACTCTTCTAGAAGAGATTGATGGCACATTTAGAAAGGCCCAATTTCTATAAACACAAACCAAGTCTTACGTCCAGCTTGGCAAGGAGATGGAGCAAGTCCCTGTTATTTGCTCCCAATGCTTCACCCCTCACAAGACCAACAAAAAGGTTGCTTGCTATAGCTATGAAAAATAAAATACACGTTAAATCCTCAAGGCACACCACAAGACAAGCCTTTGGCAGCATGCTTTCGTTCATTTATATTTCAACAGAGCCCATTTTTCCATATTAAAATGAACATATGAAATTAGAAGAAGGAAAAGGAGAGGAAAGGATGAATGCAGTAGTAAAAAGAATCCACATGGAAGAATTTAGGTGTCAGATTAATAGTATATTTCTGAAATTTTGTTCCGTCAGTGCTTAATTAATCTGTGTACTAATCAAGGTAAACACTTGCTACTCTAACCTTGAAATTTCAGTGACTTAACACAGTAAACGCAAATCTTCCCACACGCCACAGTCCAGTGCATATCAGCCCTTGGGAAACACGGGCCACTCTGCTCCACACGGTCATTCAGGAACCCAGCTTACAGCTTGCCACCTGTAAGCATTTCATAGTCTTAAATTACATCAGTTGCTTTTGGCTAAGTGAAAGAAAATCAAGCACAAGTGGAGAATATATTAGGAAGTTTCTAAGAATCAGGACTGAAAGGGATGTCCATCACTTTCTTCCACATTCCATTGGCCAGAACTCAGACACATGATCTCATCTATCTGCAATGAGAGCTATAAATATGGCTTACTTGTGCAAACAGGGATAAAAAGAACAGGGTTTAAAGAAAACCAGTTTTGTCTGTGTAACAGTTAGGGACCAGAGCTAGGAATTGTTTCCCCCAGTAGTACCCCTGGCTGAATGAGTGGGGAGTATCCAGCCAAACTATAGAAGTCTCTGGTTAGTTTTCTTATGTTCAAACTGTTATGTGGTAAAAGTAATATTGACTCTCTTTTGCACTTGGTACAAATACACAAAATGTACTATTTTTTTCAATGTAGATGAAGAGGTTTTTATGTACTAGTTCAAATCTATATAGCTGATGCTATGAAAACATTTGATAGGTGTCTATATTTGTGCTGGCTTAGAAATTTAAGAGATTTTCATGGGAAATTACAATTTGGAATGTACCTGGGATGGAATTTTTTTCCTAGATTTACTAATCTTGAACACTATAAAAAACAAACAAGCAAAACAAACAAACAAAAACCCCAAACCGGTGTGTTATTTTCTTCCAAAATAGTTTAAGTAGAAATAGAAAGGGTTACTGTGTGGTTAAAATGGAAATTTAAAAACTCATTTCAGCAAGATATATTTTCTTCTACTCACTCAAAAATGCATGATAGGACTTCCCTGGTGGTGCAGTGGTTAAGAATCCACCTGCCAATGCAGGGGACATGGGTTCAATCCCTGGTCCAGGAAGATCCCCATGCTGCGGAGCAACTAAGCCCGTGTGCCACAACTACTGAGCCTGCACTCTAGAGCCTGCAAGCCACAACTACTGAGCCCACATGCCACAACTACTAAAGCCCATGCGCCTAGAGCCTGTGCTTCGCAACAAGAGAAGCCACTGCAATGAGAAGCCTGTACACTGCAACAAAGAGTAGCCCCTGCTCGCCGAAACTAGAGAAAGCCCACGTGCAACAACAAAGACCCAACACAGCCAAAATAAATAAATAACTAAATAAGTGTTCCTTTAAGAAAAAAAATACATGATAGCAAATACTCCATAATTAATTATAGCTCAACATCATGACAATAGGTAGGTTTGTTGCAATTTTCCCAATACTCCTCTAGGTTGTTATTAGAAGGCACTAAAATAACCCTAAACATGTTATTAGTGCTAATGATAAATGTTATGTGCATAGAGGTGTAGAGGTCAAGGTTTAACCAGAAAAACAAAACCAAGTTCAGATATCGACACTCAGGGACTTGGTTATACAAGTGATGGTTATACAAGTACACTGAAGAGATAGTCAGGTAACCCAAGAGATTCTCACAGCAGGAAGTCACTCCCACTCCTAGGTTGGAGAGACAAAGTGAGGAGATGGTGTTCCCTGAGCCCATGGACCAGCATCCCTTGGTGGAAACTGGAATCATAGCAGATATGTCTGGTAGGAGCTAATGATGTGGAAGGTATGAAGCCAACACCCAAGAACCTGCCCAAAGCAAAGAAGGGATAAAAATAATTGGCTTATTTTCCCTCTTCACCTCCCACAAGGCCCTTTCTCTGCCTGCCATTGATCAAACACAGCCAAAGGGTGGACGCCAGACTGACTGGAAAACGCTTAACACCTGCTCTTCCCCTGATGCTACAGAGGACAGGAGAGTGAAGAGGAATGCATCTGAGGAAAGCAGCAAAAGTGATGAATGTACCAAGAGAGCATCATTATGATTTATATACTGCGTTGATTTACCTTACTCAATGCAAAGTGATGTCCTCTCTCCACACAGCTGTTTAAAGAACACTTGCCAGTTCAAAAGGATTCCAAATCCTTCCAGTCATGTCTGAGTAAAAGTAATGTTCAGTTTAACCAAATTGCTACCTAAGGTTTCAAATCACATCTAATCCGCTCAATGTTTAGATTTCTGTCCTTTCTGAAGAAAAACAAAATAAAACAAACTATCACTAAAGTAGTTGGGTAAGTGCATTTAGATTTAGCACATAGAAGGTCTTCTCCAAAAATGTCTTAGAGATGAACATAGGAAAGAGATTGTGTTCCTTGAGAATCAGAGTGGCAAATACTTTCAACTAAATGTCAAACCAACAGAACAAGTTGATAAACCCTGGGAACTCATTCTCTAATAAATTTTAAGTTAAAATTACACAAATAAATCCCCACACTTCCTACAGATCTCTGAAAAGCTATAACCTTTCTTTGGAGTTAATTCATAATAATGCAAATAACCTAAAAAATAATTTCAGGCAGCTCTTTGAAAGGTGATAGAAATGAAACCAAGGTAGCAGAAATAAAAGAGTTGGGTGCAAAAAGAGTCTGAGTGCAGTAATGAAAATGACACATTTCCAACCCGGCAGTGCTAAACCTTATTAAAGAAGTGTCTAGAAACATGTAAAATGCTTTAATTGTTCATAAAAATAATTATGGTTCTCAGCAACTTTAGCCAAATGGATGTCACAGGAATTCTCTAAGGATGATGTCTAATGTGTACTTTGTCATTGAAAGGATATTTTTTCAGAAAGTAGTATGGTCTAAATGGAAAGAGACTGAACTATATGGCCAAAACAACATAAAATTAAAATTCTGATTAGGCGTATACCAAATGTATGGTCTTGGAACAAAGCATTTTACCACTTGGACCCTCAGGTTTTTCTTCAGTGAAAATGGGACATTTCTTCTATGATTTGTAATAACAATTAGCAATAATGCTTATAATGGATGTGACACATAATAAATCAATGTCCCATATTCTTGGTTATAATTATTATCTTATTATTTGAACATTTGCATATCACACATTGACAAACTAACTTCTTCTAATACTATATTTTTCTTCACATCAAGAAATTGTACCTTCTTGGAAACCACTTCAAAAATGCAAATACTTTTGGGGGGGAGTTACTCTTTTAAGCAATATCTGTGAACAATGTGATTATTTTTACCAGCTCTGCAAAGACTGATTGACAGCCACCTAAGAGCAAATCTGGGAAGGGTAGTTGGGTGGAAGAACTAGGAGTTAAAGCTTTATTTCACATGTTAATTGAAGTCTTTGTCGAAAGTGCAGGCAAGTAAGTGCCATCCCCGGCGTATTAGGATCCAGGAATCCTCCTCATTTTTAATATCAAGCCAGTTGAATCTGATTCCTATGGTACAGGATCCCACCTTGAAGATCACTGCTTTAAAGACAATATGAGGAGTTAGGCAGGAGGTACTGAGGAGCTTAGTGGTTATCTCACACAGACTGCAGCTCCTTTTTACAATAAAACTGGGTCCACGTTTTGCGAAGCTTCTTGGTTCTGCCCTATCTCATCGCTAGGAAAACAAGAATAGGCTGAGGGTGACCCAGAGGTTCATATGGCTTGATGCTAACAGCAGAGAGTTCAGGAAATCCCTTGCATGCTAGGCCCTGGTTGGGGGTGGCGGTAGGGGACCTATAATTACATAGTTAGCATTGCATTTGGCAAGATAAAAAAAATCACTCTCTGCAAAGTATATTGAATTTATCAGTACAGGTAGCTCTGATTACCATGGAATGGGCAGCCCTCATTTTGCGCAGAGATGGGGCGTTGGCAGGCTGTTATATCCCTGACTCATGCCTAAAAATAGTTAATTGTGCTTCTCGCTGGACACTTGACCTTGACCTTTCTTTCCTTGCTTTTTCTATTTCTGACTTCTCTCTTCTACATTTTGTACTCCCCGCATCTGCCACCCTCCCTTCTTATCTATCAATGACTTGAGTTGGCCTGTGGCTACAATGGGCACTGACCTCTCTTATGCATCCCAGCCTAAATGAAAAACAGGTTTAATCGCTGGTTGTATAATAACTATTATTAACAGTAGTAAAAATTAATAGTAATAATCATGATTGCTTCCTTTATCCTCACTCCTGCCACTACTAGAAATATAAAAAGTAAATGAAAAGTTATGGTAAGAAAATTAAAAACAAAATTTTAAATGTTCTTATTATTATCTCGTATTATCCCCATTAAAAACTTGAAAATACATAGATTCATTGTTATAAAACCATTCTTCAGGGCCAAGATGAAGAATCATCAGTAAATTCATACCAGATTCAAAAGTATTATAAAGCAATTATCCTCCAATAAAGATGAAAAACAAGAACAACAACAAAAAAAACAAAAGTAGTACACATTTGTAGATTGCCCCTTCTCTAATCAACTGCTAAATCAGAGAATAAATATGCAAACTTCCTTTGCTGGTAGAAGTCCGCGAAATGTATTCCTCCTGCTTTTTCAATTTCTGCACCTGGAATTGAGTACCTTGTTCTTGGATCCAGTTGACAATCAAGAGAAGCACACTGTTCCATATATTAGCCTTAGTTACTCTGATTGCTTCAGACCTGGGTGACTTATGAAACTGACAGCAGACCTTCAGAATCAGAAAGGGGCTAAGGCCCAAGTTCTTATTTAATCTGATTTCATGGAAAGCCCTCTTTTCCTTTTGGTTCGGAGGTGCTGTGAAGTATAAAACTTGAGCTATATATATCAATTTCCGGTTGATGCAGGTTAGCAATTTTACATACCATGATCAGTTTCACAGCTGATTCTCTTCCTTACCCCAAATCTGGAGAAATGGTAAATTGACTGACTCTGGTTCTTTAGTAAATAAGAAAAATATTTGATGTTTGTTAAAATCCTTAGACTCAAATACAGCCACTAATTTTCCTCCTTGATCAGAAATATAAAGGTTTCACTGTGGCTTAAGTTATAATAATAAAACTACCATTTATTGCGTGTCATATGCTAGGAGATGTATGTCCACTTATTCCTCCCCAAAACCCTGTGAGGTGGTATTATTAATATCCCCATTTAACAGATCAGACCACAGCAGCTTAAAGTTAAATAACTTGTTCATGGTCACCAGCTAGTATAAGGCAGAGCCAGGATTAGAAGGTACCAGATGATTCAATAAATGGAGGTGTTAACCACCTTGTGACATTGACTTTATGTTTCCCTCTGAAAGTTATAACTCTTCACCTCAGTGGTGTTCTCCTCCAAGCTGGTGGTAAAATCACTATGGGAGCTCTGGACCTCACATATATTGCAGTAGTTTTTCTTTTTAAATCAATAATCTTTTTCTCAAATGACCTTTTAAATTCCCTCCTGCCATCTCACTGGCCCACTTGAGTCATATGCCTATTGAGGTGGGTCATATGCCATTGCTAAAAACATCCCAGTGGGCTGGGGAATGATGAGTGCTGACTGGCTGTGGTCTATGTTCCTGAACCAATTATTGACAAGGGAACTGAAATTATCCTTAGAAATACAAAGCCCCTTTTGCTGAAAATGGTCAGATTTCCCTACATGGGGTGATGATGTTAGGAAGACACCTATTTGGAAAGGAACTGGGTTTTGAGTGGATGGCCAACCATTTCCATTACATCTGCTTGTACATTTCTGTTGTCATGTTTCACCTTCCAACTTTACCTTCTGTGTGCTTTCCTTATCCTCAGTGAAACTGGACTACCACTGTTAACAAACATCCTCTTCTTAAGCCACTTCTGTGTCTTTGCTACTTTGTAGAGACATTAAACATGGGTTTTTGAGTCAGCAATACCTAGTTTCAGATTCTGGCCCTACTTCATACAGTATGAATAACTTACCCTCCCCAAGCGTGAGTTTCCACCACTGTAAAGATAGGAACAATATTGATTTCAGAGAGTTATACTAAGTATTAAATTAAAAGCAGAACTTATCACAATGCTTGTAGTAAAGAATAATAAATGATTCCTTGTCCCTTAAAGTTCCCTTGAAATACCTTCTTGCTAATACTGAAGAAACCTCTTCTGGTTTTTCATCCCCATTTATTCTTATCTTAGTCAAGAGTTAAAAAATAACCAAAATATAGGAATTGGGAAATACAGCAGCAAAAGTGCTTTTCCTTAAAGTCTGAATTTAGACAACTGGCAAAAAGGACTTTAAAGTATGTCCAGAATACTGGCAATGAACTCTAGGCAAGGAAAGAAGCTGCCTCATACATCAATTTACATTCCCTCCAAAAAGTGGCTCATGATGCCTAAAAAGCCTGACTAACCTTCCTTCTCCATTTCCCATCTGGCCAATCCCTTTATTTCTCAGCACAAATGTCACTTCCTCAGGGAAGATGTTGCTGATCTTCCAATGCTCCAAGCTAAATTAAGACCTTTGTCACTGGTTCAACAAATGGCATCTTTCCCCTTCTGTAACCCTCGCCATATTGGTAATTTCAGGTTCTCTCTGTCTTCCTCCCTGCCCTGTGATTTCTAGAGGACCCAAATGACTTTATCTATTTCACTGCCATAGACCCGTTGCCTATTATTGTACGTACTTGGCACACACACAAAAGGCAGTCAAAAATGGCTCTTAATTAAAGGAATGAACAGTTGCAACATGGATTGAAAGGTGACAATGCTCAGAAATCAGAAAATTGGACTTGTTTGCTGTATATGCCTGGAAAAGGGTAAGAAAAGTTAGCAGAAATAAAATATTCCTAAAATAGAATATAGATCTCTTTACTGTCCTGTGTGAGTACCCAAGGTCCAGGATGTTCAAAGACAAGTAAAAAGAAAACTACATTGGGCAAGTGTTGATTCCAGTTGACAGACACTTTCTTATATAAGCTCCATATCACTCTTATTGGATCAAACTATAGTTCACAGATGTGAAAAAGAAAAAAAAAAAAAAAACCAAGGAAGAAGAAAATGGAGTATAAAAGAAAATGGAGGTAGACATGACAAAATTATTTAAATTAAAATCAAGCATGGAAGGCAAAACTCCCTCAAATATCTCTAAAAATTCCACAGAATATTAGAAAGAAAATACTTAGAATCACTTAAGTCCAAATGAAGTTCCTAATCTGATTAATATGCTAATCATATTAGGCAGTGATTTTTCATTTGTGTTTTGAAAAATAATGTATGCAAGTCCTGCTATAAGACTTGCTGATTTATTTTCACTGGTTCCTGAATGGTAGCACTGAATTTGAACACTTCAAATGACTAAAGATCCCAAATGCAGCTCCCTGCAAAACTGATAAAATCAAGTATAACACTGTAAAATTCCATGTGTTTTCACGTTTTCAATTCTCCTTGAAAGGGGGAGGAATGTAAAGACTATAAGGTGATTCTGATCAAGAGATCTGCAACATGTGATTAGTGTACACTTTGTATTTTGAAAAGTTGAAGCCTGAGTGAAACATATTCAGAGAACCTTTATGGTAAGAGGGGAATGGTATAGAATACTGATTTTGAATTCAGATTTTCTTGAGTTTAAATTCTAATTTTCTATATGGTTTTTGGTCACCTATTTAATTACTTTTTAATTACTCTGACATTGTTTTTGAAGCTATTTAATAATGATGATAATAATAACTCCATATTATTTTTGTCTGACTCAGAACTAAAAATCTGACACACAGTGACCAAGCACCTGACACACATTGTGCACAATAAATAGCAAGTTTAATTTTATTATGTAAGATGATAAGAAGCCACCTCTGTCAACCAGACAATAGGCAGCTTCCTTTAACATGGAACCCTGTTCATTTCAACTTAAAGTTGGAACCACCAGTGGTTACAAATACCCAGGTAAAAAAAGCAATATATTTGGCAGGTGTAGAATAAAGAAAGTGCTTTTGTCTGCAACAAGTTGCACATGTCACGAATCCTACTGACAGCTTTGGTGAGAAGACTTCAAAAGGAAAATATTTGTAAAACTGAGAAATGCATTGAGGACCCAAAGGAGAAAAGGACACTATTGCCAGCAAAAACGCCTGCAAGAAAGCTTTGTTTTCACTTGAACATTTTCCTGCCAATCTCAAAACCACCAGTTTCTTGCAGCAACTGCAAAAACAAATAGAGAGGAAACAAAACTGATGGATGAGTTCAAAATCAGATTTGAGTCTGTGATGGCAGGGTGGTTTCAGGGATAAGGACTGCTCCTTCAAGAGATCTGATTTCTTGAACTTAATTTCACAGTCTATCAGGTACCTGAGAGACATTATTTTCTTCGGCCTGGTCAAGTCAAAAGCAAGATTTCACAGATATAAAGAAAGAGAGGGAATAATGTCTTCTCTCAAGGGAATATTAACCCCTGGAGACATGAGCCAATTCCTTATAGCTTCTTGCCCCTCTAGTGTTTTCTGAGACATTGGTTAAATCATAGAATACCTTTAATAACTTTAACTTCTCCATGTGGAAAAAAAGACCCAACAATATCTTAAAGGTACAGAGAAGGACATTGCACCTCTATAAATGTAACCGTAAGACTGATAATATCAGTGGTGTTATTCTTAGGTATATTAGCATGCCTTGAACATATTTCTCTTGAATGCATTGGAAAACAGACCTCTTTGGCTAGTAGACACAATAGCAAAATAATTAAACAATTTTCAGAAGACAGTAACCTTCTGTGGTGGATTTGTGGCCTATGAAATGTAAGAAGGCTAGTGGTGGTAATTTTGATTTATTTATATGTTAATTCATTTTTATGTATTTACGTCTTTCCTTGTGCCAGAAAGCATTTAAGATGTCTAAGAACAACATTTATATGATTTTTAAAAATTAAAAATGACTTAGTGAGGGTATCAGGGCAAGTAAGAGTAAGAAAGATAAGACAGATTTGATGTCAGCACAAAGGCTGCTACCTGCGTGGTTTTGTATATGTGCTGGTTTTTTCTGACTCAGAATCAATTTACAGTCAGTAAGCAGTTGACCAAAAAGCTATGGGCCAGCAGAGATTTTCACTTCTCAAAGACCCAGAAGAGAGAAAGCAGCCCTGAACTCTTGCTCTTGGAAACCCTATCTTGGGCCCCACTGTAATGGTTGGTGGCCCAGTCTGTTTTGATGAGGTTACTGCATTTGACAGCCTGTATATCCCAGTTTGGTAACTGGTGAGACTTCAACATAGGGAAAAGCGTATGCTACAGACAATGAGAGTTAAACTTATTTCTCTACCATGCTCTTTATTTTTCATGTGATTATCACAGATGTGCCTGCCAGGAAGGCATCAAAGCTTCTTGAGGCAAAGTCAAATCAGAAGAAAATAACCTCGAATGTAAAGTGCAGCTTCTATTGTGGAGATGACCACTTGAATCTACGGAGAAGTTTCGAAGATCATGACTGTAGCTTTTCTTTCCCTCAGATTCTCACCCAGGGATCTCCTATGTCAGGAATGACAAATAGATTTTTATATTGAGTTACAAATTAGGTCCATTGTCAGTTGGGAATAGATACCTAAAGCTTTATGTTGAGAACAATTCTGTACTCATATCTGGGCCCAGTGGGCTAATGTGATCAATTAACAATATTGGCCAAGAGAGTGGGAAGCAGAGTGATGGTAGTTGTATTGAACATGTGTGGTTTCAAGTGCTTTCTGGTCCTTTGATTCTGATTATACTGCACAGTTGTAGGAAATTTACTTTATGGCACCTATATTTCTTTCCTAAGACCCTTTTAGAAAAGATAATCGAGAGTCAAACATTTGTTTCCTCTCTATACAACATGGAAAGACTGATGATCCTCTCCCATCCTGGGATTCCTCCCATCTGTATTTATTGTTGTTAAAAAAAAGTGGCAAGATGCACACGGTATATACTGTATATTGAAAAAAAATCCCTAATTCAAATAGAATTGATTGAATTGAAATTGGATACACACTGAGAAAAAGAATGCCAAAGCCCCATATACCCAGGCCTATGTCTTTCCTTTCACAACTTTGCAGATTCTTCCATTATATTAATTTGCCAGAAATATGCAGTTTAGACAATCTTCTGCTTCTGGTTTGTAAGTGATTTCCAATTTTAGACTCTTCTTATTATGGGTGGTAGGATGATTCCAGGTCCAACATAAGTCATGTTTGCCTTCTAAGGTTCTGAAGGTATTACTCAATCCTTTAGGAATATGAAAATTATTGTGGACATTGTCATGATTAAAAGGTTAAACACAGATGTGTGTTGCCAGTGAATTTTTGAGCATACATAGTGTGAGAACATCATCAATGGAATTCTAAGAACTTGAAATGCTGTGGGAAACTGGCTTCCAAGGAGTTATACAACATCTGACATGCAACTGCCCTTTCACTAATCATTTCATTAAGCCAAAATGTTCATAAGGCTAGTGGGCTGCTGAAGTGTTCATGGGAGAACATCTGAACTCTAGTGAAATTGTAACTGTAGATGAAAAATTTTAGTTGATGATAACAATAATAGAACCTGACAGTTATTGCTAGTTTTCATGTATAAATGTACAGTATATTGCTCCATGACTAGAGTCACGTGTGATGTTGTTGGAAAGAATCAAAGTTGCTCAGAGAGCTAAGATATCCCAACATTGGTAGCTGAGTTTCATTTACTGATGTTGGGTGTATTTACATTTTAATTATTGGAATAGAAATCTGTTTGGTAGGATGTGAACAGGTGTCTCTGAAGAGATATCACAGTGGGAAACGTTCATGGAATTTCCATACTTGGTTTCAACCCAGTAGTACATATTTCATAACATTTCAGCTAAATTAGCACATCCATTTTTGTATTATATGGGGGTGGAAAAAAACTAACCTTTTCGAGCTCTTGAAAATTAATCAGACGTTTTTAGCTTTCGTTTTGTGTTGAAATGAAAAAAAAAAGTTGCAAATATGAACTTCCACCTTGGCAGAATTATAAAGCTCATTCAAGCATGAAGAAAATCAATGCCAAGTCAGGAGAAGAAGGAAATGAGAAGACTCAATTTTGGGGATTTGAAATCTAACTCCCTGTGTACAGTGAGTCCAATCTTTTAAATGTCATCCCTGGCGGCTGGTGATCCCTACAGAGGCATGGACTTATGAATCAGGAAGTGCAGTAGAGCATGGTGGACAGGAGACACTCAGGGGAAAGGCCTCTTCAAGGCTGCTGGGCTTTGGGGGAATTTCATGGCCTTCACAGATACGTCTAAGGTGGGTACTTGGGAGACAGAAGCTTCACGCTAATGTTTATGCCTCACATTCCTTTCAGTGGAATGATCAAGACCTGGAGGCTGGAGCTTAAGTTTGTAGCTGAGATTGCTGGCTGATCACCAAACCCATTTAAAATTATCCTTGGACACACAGCTAGACTACACTTCCCAGCCATGTTAATGAGTCCCAGCCAAAGGGATACACCACTTTTAGGCCTGATCTATTCAAAAGGAAACCCCTCCTTCCTCTTCCCCTTTCACAGCCTGATGCTGAAAACTTGGTGTCCTTAGAAGCTGTTTGTTAAAGATGAAGCTCTAGGATGGAAGGAGCCTGAGCCAGGAGTTAGTACTTGAGGAAAAGCCACTTGTCAGAAATACGCATTAGGCTGTTATATGAATAAAAAGTAAACTTCTATTAAGCCATTGAGATTTTGGAATTTTAGCTGCTAGTATCACCTTAAGTAATAGAGACAGTTTTCCTCATAATCTCCAGAAAGTCCTCCAAAGCTTCTCAAAATAAACATGCAACTGACGTGAAATGATGTACTTGCTAGAAAAGCCAGCTTTCAGGCAAGTACTCTTGAACTCAAGCCTCTCCTGTATAGAAATTGTGGAATAGCTTCCAATACCCCCCACCCCCTCATGCTTCCACTAAGGGGTACAGAGTGGAGAAAATGTCAAATACAACGGTATCTTGTGATCCTACCAAAGGTAAGATCTCTAACTAAATTCTAGGTACTACTTTTATTTTTCTAAGAAACAAACAAAACACCTTGACAATGAGGTTAGGAAACTTTAACCAACTTAAGGCCTAAGAAAGTCAACATGCTTTGTCTAAGGTGAAAGTTGTATATTAAAATGGATATTCTTGAATACTTTGTTTGCTGACATTGCTTTTCCTTTTGCATGGAGTATTGAAGCAATGGAAAATCAGGCTAATCATGTGGCTGAAACATAAAATTTACAGAAGTAGCGAAAGCAAGGATTTATGCTTCAGACTTAAAGGGTAACCTCATGAGCCCGGATTGGCAGAATCAAAAGTCAACATCATTGTCAGTCATCTGGAAGTTTCCAAATGTTCAGATGTTTGGCACTAAGTAAACAAAAGATTTGGATGAGTCACTGATTTTTTTTTAACTTTTGGGGAAATTCAGTACATAATGTTAAACGTTAATTGAGACCATATATTTCACATAGCATTATAATTATATAACAATGTAGCAGCTACCACTATATAAAAACCATCAGGGAGAGCTTTGATAAGAGGGTTATTCAGAGTCTACTTTACATGTTTTATTGTCTGAGAGATTCTGCCCACACATTTATAAAATATCTCTCCAGAGATATGACAATGGAGTCCTGAAAGATTTCCTATTAAGGTTTTAGTGTTTACCAGTATATTCTGAATATACTTATGCTTATATGGAAATGTGAGGACTTGTATTAATGGGTGATATCACCCCTAAAGAGCTGAATTTTTGAGACTGATCTTAAAGGGTGTGATGGCATAACTTAGTGAAGGGTAGGACGACAGAGTTTCAGCTGTAGTGGGATGAGAGCAGGGAGGAATCACTAGTGGAAATTCACATTACAGAACCTTCCATTTAGGTGACAGTTCAATTTACCTTGAGAAGGAAGCATCTAGGTATTGTGCTTTTGTGTCACTTTCAGCAGATTTTTTAGTTCATAATTTTCCTCTGGCCATGGTTGTAAGATATTTATGCTCGACTGTGTTCATTGTTTTTTGTGAACTTATAAAAATTGCTTTTTTATTAGTCTATAAAAGCCATGTTTGGAGACAGACTAAAATAAAAATTAATGCAACTTATCACCCTACAGCACGGAACAAGTGCCTACTTCAGTCTCGTATTTAAGTACCACAGATGCATTGAAACCTAATAAAAATTGTTCCCTGGCCCATCAACCCTAACCAGGGAGCAAGAAGCTGAAATCTGTGCATTGCCAACAACCAAAAGGGAAGTCTTTTGAGAGCTGCATTGTAAAACCTCTGAGAACTGGTATGTTCTGACTGGGAGCATAGAGTCTGGGCTTTGTAAAGAAGTCCAGACTTTATCACTTAATAAACATCTTCCTCCATTACCTTGACTTAAAAAAAAAAAAGTCCTCTTGATTGTGATATGCCTCACTTTGGCTTTAAAGTCTATCTTATTTTTAAATTTTTTTTTTTAAAAATCTATCTTATTGAACAAAAAAGTAGGCTGCATTCTCCCTGGTCCTTAAGTAATAATTGCAAGCAGTGAGATATATGAGATTTGCTAGTTTAAAGCACATTCAGCAGCTATATTCCCATGTCCATGAGGGCATTCACAGTGTGACAGGAAGTATATCAAATGGACCAGTTTGACAAAATCATAGCAACCACAACAATGAGAATTGTTATTATTACTATTACTATATTACAAAATCAAAACCAAGAACTTGGTTCATAGCCCTGCAGATGGGATTGTTTCCCAGGAGATATTTTGGGCAGTGGGATAGCTCCCAGTTCACTTCTCAATGACACCCAGGGGTGCACTGCCACTCGTCAGCACTTGCTGTGAGCCAGGTCACTGGCACACAGAAAGCTGAAGGATGAGAGGGAAAGAGCAAAATACAATCCGTTTCTTCCCAAGTTTTCCTATGTAGTCTACTCATGAGATAGAAAAGCCAATAGCCTTCAGCATGTCCATGCGTCCTGAGCATTCTCACCTCCTTCCGTCTCCAGCCCCTGCTCTGGGCCAGGAATCTTATTGTGGGTGTCGTGCCCTTATTCTCATCAAAAGCAGCCCTGGGTTTGGGGAGGAGGGCAGGGTACAGAAGAGTTCAAACTGATAGGGAAATACTGCCCCAATACTTTCTCGCTCAGCTTGCTTTTTAGATGTATTCTCAAGGACATGTCCATCTTTGAATGAGCATTTTTATTCCTAGACCCCACTCTTTTCAGCTGGCTCTCCCAATCCCTTATTTGAACTGTGAAAATTAAAAACTGTGTCTGGTTAATCTTTAAGAAAAGTATGCTGGCCCCCCCAACTGTGATAAGAAGCTGGTTAAAATGATCTGGGTGTTAAAGCAATCACAGCGGAAGAATTCTAGCTGAACAGATACCATCTGTACCCCCAGAGTGAGCACATCTTGTCCAGCTCCTGACCCCATCATCTCTGAGGTGTTGCTCTTGGGGCTCAGTCCCTGAATACATGCCTGGGGTTCCCAGGACACAGACCGATTGGTTGTGCAATGAACACTTTATGAGAAACTCTTTTTCCCCCCTTTTCCTCAGGGCTTGAAATCAGCAAGCCGAAAAACATTTTATCCTAATATAGAAAAGAATTAGACAGCAGATGCTTCTTCACAGCAGCCTGCGTGCTGGGGAGAGGGAAAAAAAATGGCGCAGCCCTCCCTCTGGCAAGAGTTAGGGCTGAATCATCATGGGAGTGTTTGTGTTAAAATTCACATTTTTCTTTTAGATAGTGCAACTATTATCACTGGGCTATGGACAGCTAGTCCAGAGTGACTTTGGTGAATCTACTTTCTTTCACCACATAAAGAGTGTGTCTTTGGCTCCAAGGGAACAAAACATACAAGACTATTATCGTGGGAGGAGAGCAGATAGAAGGAGACCCTGGAAAAAGTTGGCTGAGATCAAGAAGTGAGGAGAGCCAACAAAGTAATGAAGAGGATTTGTTTTCTTTTTGAACTCAGGGTGGGGATTTGGGTCATATCTCCATAATCATGTGAAAACAAAAGGTCACCCCAATGAATTATTTTCCCAGAGGCCCCCATGAGACAAGCTACAAAATCAATTCTACATTTCTATCTCATCCAACCAAAGACCACCACTAGGTGCTGGGATAATTTCTTTGGCTTGGTGAGTGAAAACATATTTTTATCTATATTACCTCATTACCCAGAGGCTTATTCAGACCAGGAAGGGAAAGAGGAAAGAAGAAGAGAGAGTTAGTGAGGCAGCTCCTTCAATATTGGATTTTTTCCATTTCTAATGCTTGAGGTCTTCACCTATACACGACAATTGCAATAGATGTCTACCTTGATTCTTGCCACCTGTCTTTGTCTCATTTAATCAGTTCTTCCAATTGGCCCTTGTTTGATCTTTCTAAATATTAAGTTGTCTCCTATAATCCTTTCCCATTGCTAGTTCCCCACTAACTATCAAGAAAATCCATCTTCTTCAGCCTGAACATCTATAATGTATGGATGCTCCCTGTTTCTTCCAATCCTACCTCCCACTAGTGCTGTTAACAGCCTCTCTAATTCAAGAGGCCTTTCTTCTCACTAGTCCTGGGAGATGCCACCTTCACTTCTATGGATTCACTCCCTTGATGATCTTGTTCCCATCAGAAGTCTGTACTATATTCTATACATCTGTCCATCCTGATGTCTGTTCTCCAAGCCTCTCCTTCAAGACCATCTTCAGGGCTCCTCCAGTTGTAGATCATGTATGTCTGAATCCCTATAGCAGCCGATATTTATACTTCTGTAATGTTAGCACTTCATTCAGGCTTATTTGGACTTTTACAACATTACTGTGTATTTGTACAGAATGTCTTTCCCATGGAGAGTGAACACTCCTCTGTGACATGGACTGTGTCACAGACATTTTTATATTCCACATAATATCTCAAAGAGTTTATATAAATATTCAAAATATTTTCCCCCAAATCCTTTCAGCATGTGGCCTTTAAACCTCATTGCCAGGCTTTGGAAATGGGAAAATACATCCAAATGAGGCAAACAGTCAGAAGCTCTTTTAGAGTCATCATCAAATATCGTTATGCCTCTGTCTCTCTTCTCCCCACTGGGTCACGAGATCGTAGGAACCTTTGAGCTGGCCAGGATACTAGATGACATCAAACCAAACACTCTCATTTTAGAGATGAGTATGTGGCTGGTCTTGATTGAGGTCACACAGTCATTAGTAGAGTGGGGACTGAGAAATCACATCGCTCGACTCACAGCTCAGTAGTTTCATCCCTATTTGTTTATATTGCTCCTTGTCTTAGCTTTCTCATGGCTGCTAGAACAATAAATATTACTAATCTGATTTAGGGTTTGCCTGAAATAGCCCTCAGTTTTTCAGCTATATTTTCAGTGCTTCAAGAGTCTAGTGCATGTTTGTCAATTATGATTGTTTGCACTTTGATTATGTTTCAATCGTTTCTTTCTAACGTTTTAGAAGTTGCTTTGGATCTAATTAGCCATTTGGTTATGTCACTAATTATGCTCCACCATCAAAGAAGGGCCCCATTCTGTCTTCCATATAGTTGGGTTGCTGTTCATTTTTCTGCCCTCTGAGAAAGAGCAAAAGTCAAAATGCTAGGCTTAGAAAAGATACTACCCCGAGGGAGTTCCTGTGAAAATGTTGATGAAATATTCAAAAGTAGACAAATGCTTACAATGTAAGAAGAAGAGTAGGTATTTGATGCACTTCAGAAATATTCTAAGATCACTACTTCTATGTTTTGAAATGCCAAGAGGCATTCCTAGAAGGAATAAAATAAAAATACCAGTATGGTTTTAATAAAAGAATTTTAAAGCAAAATCCCTAAGTCCTGGAATCCAGCTTTTTATCAAGACATTAATTTCCTTGAGTGCCAGTTTCCCCATCAGATAAGAGTTACACTTATCCTGCACAACTCATATATTTGCTTTTATTGTTGGAAGTACATAAAAAGTGTGTGGAAAATTTATTTACATATCGAATTTACTTTTTGTGGGCTTCAAGAAGATTGTGCCCTGGGCTGGAGTTTATTTTGCAGGCTCTGTTATACAAATTCCATGTGTATTAGCTGGGAAGAAAATAATAATAAGATTTCTATTATTTAAGTGTGTGACTTACCACTCAAGCTACAAAACAGATGGAATCAACCACATAGTGCACAACTTTTAATTCTTTATGCTTCTATGTTGTCTCCCCTCCATTTCTCTCCACTCCCCACATTCCATCACCCCATTCTAATCACTTCAATCAAGGTACTATTTTTTTCTTGTTCTTGTCCCCTAAGCAGTTAGTTTCACAACTGACAGGAACTACTTAGGAGAGATCCAGCACCTCACAACACACAAACCATATATGATTCTGACAGTCCCTATTAGAGGTGGATGCACACAGGATAATGATAGAGCAGCAGATAAATAACTAGCAGTTTCGCTTATTTACACTGAAGGAGTTTTGCCTGGTGGGGTAGTTACATACCCATTTATTGCACCCTCATTTGTAGCCACTGATTTAGTCTACTTAACCCTTTACTTTGAGTTTTGCTGTGAATGCCCACATAATCTCATGGTAAGAGAGATTCCCAGACCTGAGCAAAAATCCCTCACTTTCTCTCCCATAATTATCTTTAGGATCACTATAGGGCAATATAATGTGTTTCTGCAGAGCAACTTTCTCTTTTCATATGTATAAAACTAATCCTGTTAATATAGCCACTTCTAATCTAAGTCTCAATTTCCACTTTCAGTTAAGATATTTTATAATAGACTAAACTTTTCAGTGATGAGCTATGGGAAAAATGGATCAAATGAAACAAATGATTACAAAATTTAAATTTAAAAATAATATATACTGTTTACAATAGCTCAAAAATTAAAAACTGTCAAATACCTAGGAAAGATGTGCAAGACTTCTGCAGTGAAAATTAGAAACACTAATGAGAGAAATTAAAGAACATCTAAATAAATACAAGCATATTCCATGTTTACAGATTGAAGACTCAATATTTTCAAGGTTTCAATTTTCCCCAAACTAATTCATATAGTTACCACAATTCCTATCGAAATCCCAGAAAGTTTTGTTGCATTGTTGCAGTGGGGGGAGGGGGGAGACTGTCAAGCTTATTCAAAAACGTATATGTAAATGAAAGGCTATCTTGAGGAAAAACAAAGTTGGAGAACTTACAATACCAGATACCAAAACTTATTGTAAAACTTTATAATTAAGATAGTGTGGGGCTTCCCTGGTGGCACAGTGGTTGAGAGTCCGCCTGTCGATGCAGGGGGCACGGGTTCGTGCCCCGGTCCGGGAAGATCCCACATGCCGTGGAGCGGCTGGGCCCGTGAGCCATGGCTGCTGGGCCTGTGCGTCCGGAGCCTGTGCTCCGCAGCGGGAGAGGCCACAACAGTGAGAGGCCCGCGTACTGCAAAAAAAAAAAAAAAAAAGATAGTGTGGTACTGGCCTAATGATAGACAAATAGACCAACAGAATAGCATCGAGAATCCAGAAATAGACTGGCAAATATACAGTCTCCTGAAGTATAGCCAAGATGTCACTGCAATGCAGTGAGGGAACAGATTGTATTGTTTTATTTTTTTTTATTATTATTATTTTTTTAATTTTTTTGTGGTATGCGGGCCTCTCACTGTTGTGGCCTCTCCCGTTGCGGAGCACAGGCTCCGGATGCCCAGGCTTAGCGGCCACGGTGCACGGGCCCAGCCGCTCCACGGCATGTGGGATCTTCCCGGACCGGGGCGCGAACCCGTGTCCCCTGCATCGGCAGGCGGACTCTCAACCACTGCGCCACCAGGGAAGCCCCAGATTGTATTGTTAATGAACGATGTTGAGTGAGACATATATTTATAGAGGAAAAACCAATATAATTCATATTCCAAGGTGGCTTTTAGATCTAAATGAAAAAAGTAAAAACCTTAGGGCCCCTAGAATGTAACACAGAACATTTTCACGAAATTTGGGTAGAAAATGATTTCTTAAATAGGACCCAAAAAATTACTAATCATAAGATAAATTTTGGTAAAATGGACAAAATTTAAATTAAAATGTATGCTTATTAAAAGACACCATTAAGTGACAAGGCAGGCTCCAGAGACATTGGCAATGCATATGTATAACAAAAACATACTGGAAACAGATAAAGAACTGCATATCGATAACAAGAAGACCTGACAGTAGAAAACTACGATTTCAGATTTTAACAAGCAGTTCCAAGTGACCTACAGGCATGTGAAACTTGTCCATCTTCATTAGTTGTCAGGGAAATTCGAATTAAAACCATCAACTGGCTAAAATAGCAAAGACCAGCAACACCAAGAGATTGTGAGTACATGGGGCAGCTGGAAGCCTCATGCACTTCTGATGGGTGTGTGAACCAGTAAAGCTGCTCTGAGAAATACTTTGGCAGTATCTACTAATATGTACAATATGCACACTTTATGAGCCCAAAGTATATGCTCAACAGAAATGCCCTTGTATCTATGCCAAAACAAAGATGATCATATCACTGCTTGTAAGAGTCCAGATATTAATGGACTTTTGACATATTGTAGCTATTTACAACAGGATACTGTACAGCAAAGAGAATAGCAACCTACTATCACAGGCAACAACCAGAGTGAATCTCTATGAACATACTATATAGTGAAAGAAGCCAGACACAAAAAATTACACACTGAATAATTCTGTTGCTATTTATTTCAAACACTGGCTAAACAAAACTATGGTCATAGAAGTCATGAGAGTGATTACTTTGGGGAAGTTGCATGTATGGGCAGGGAATGGGGGGAGGCTTCTTGGGTGATGGTTAATGTTCTATTTCTTCATCTGGTTGATAGTGAAGTTAGGAGAGTGTGTTGACTTTGTATAAATGCATCACACTGAGTAGTTAACATTTTTGTACTTTTCTGTATATGTATTACACTTCAGTAATAGTTTACTGAAAAACAGCCCAGATCCCCTATTCCCTTACTTCTACTATTCACTCTAAATCATTTAATTCGATGACTGTTGCTCTCTAAAACTGCTGTGCAAGATTTGTGTAGTATATAGAACTTTACCTGAAATAATCAGGAAATTCCAACTTTATAAAGGTTTCACGTTGTTGTCTTTTAAAAATCAACACACATACAATCAAGCTGTCAAGGACCCAGCTTGTCTACCAGAGATAGGGAGATTCAGATCAAGAAGAGAATTTTAATATGGTCATGCATTATCTATAACCTGTAGAATGAATAAAGATAAGAATTAGAATGGACTTAACTGAAATTAGACTTGTGATAAAACAAGTCACTTTATTTCAATGACACTCAATTTTACTGTGATTTTTATCTGGTGCTTATTTAGTTTCCAGGCCCAAACCAAAAAGGCTTGTTTTATTCTTTCTTTTCATTCTTTTTTTTTTTTTTGATTCTTCACTTCTGCAAGGTCAATGTAACCTATGGAAATGAAATTGCCCTTGTAGTTGCTTTGCAGAAGGTCACTGAACACGTAGTTCAGAAGGAAAGCCAGTGTGAAGCTAAAAGTATTTGTAGTCTGAACTACTTGTTCTGAAGTTGAATTTCAAAAACATTGTTTGAAGTGACTGTGATGTTATTTTGATTTACTATCCTTAGAAACAGCCCTTTCTCAGTTAGCTCAGATTTGCAAGCCAGCCACATAAATTAAACAAAACAGAGTCTCATGGGAGGATTGATGAGGGAGAGAGAAAAGACTCTGGTATCATCCTGCAGGCCAGCAAAAGTGAATGTTTTTATGTAAAAGTTTTAATGTATGGTCATTGCTGATTAAAAGTTCTCATTCATAATTTCCAAATGATACTCTCCTCAGTCAGTTTAAATACTACGTGAAGCTTGGTTCATTCAGATGCATCACCTACAATAGTTAATTTGATTGCGACTGTATTCCTTTCTGGTTTCTCTTGTTTTGTTGCCCTCACTTTATACTTGGTCATCAAAATATAAAGACAGGGCCACCTTGAAGCAATATCCCCAAAGGAAAAACAGAAATAAAATCATTTGGGGGCATTTTTAGTGTTAACTTGAAATTTCTAGGTAAGGAAATATAAAACTGGTGGGAGTGAGAGATGAGAGGGCAAAAAACGATACTTAAGCGAATCCTAAGGAAACAGAATGATGACATCTTGTTGTAACCAGGATTCTCCAAATAGGTGATAAGGAGCGAATAAATGGATTCAGTGGTCATTTAACTTAAGGATGTTTGCTCTACTATAGTTCAATGTGTGCCTTTAGAAAACTTCAGTTTCCTAGAGATGGGGGTAGATACTAATGAGGCCATGTTAAATTTACTGTGATCGAATTCCTCATTGTAGGTGACTCTGGAATTATACTTCTCTAATTTAGCAAGCAATAAACTGGAGTTGTCTGAAAATAAGAAAATAAATCTATTTAGTAAAAGGACATTCCACAGAAGGTCTGTTCATAAAAAATATAACTTTATATTCTAAAAATTTTTGTGGCTAAAATTGCACTTTTTAATACAATGAATAGCCTCACTAGAAAACTCATACCACTAACTTAGCCTTACTTACTGACAAAGCAATTTTCACCATCTCTTTATCATAAATGGGTGTTGAATTTTGTCAAAAGCTTTTTCTGCATCTATTGAGATGATCCAAACCCATATTTTTAAGGGCCAACTGTATATGTAAAGATGACTTTTGGGTCTATGTGTTTCTATGCTAAAAGCAAGTTTTTAAGGAAAAAAACCTGAAATGTATTTCCATTGGAGTGTATAAAAATCAGCATTATTTCCATATAACTGGTCCCTGTTCTCTCCAAATCCACTTCCTTTGGGTACTTGGACTCTCAGATTCTCACTGTCATGGTCACTCAGATCAAGAATCAGAGGAAGTGGACACCTTTACTTTACTCCACAGCTCAGAGGGTGTCAACTCAGGGTGTCCATATGCAATAAAGTCATCTTAGGTCAGGAGTCCCTGGAGTCAAGTGGCCCTTCTGCCAGTAGATCTCTTATGCAGATGGGGAGGGAAAAGCCAGAAAACATTTCTTTCCAACATGAATTCAAGTTACCCCCTCAATTGAACCATCTTGATGGTGCATTTCCCCCCAAATACACAGTTACCTCTTCTATGGCCAAAGTTTGCAGTATTTTTAACATGCATTTCTGATAATATGTCTCTACCCTGGAGTTTGCAAGCTTGTTAGGAACTGGAATGAGAGATTGCCTGTTAGCAGACGCCAATGCTTTACTGTCCCAATATTTTCTCTTCCTGTGATAACAACCATCATCATTCTCTTTTTAGGAGACAGAAACCCGTGCACAGAAATTTGTGTGCTGTTATTTGCAAGGTAACGATATTTGAGTATTTACTGTCACACTGTTGTTAATTAGTTCACAGCATATTTAAGTCTGGGAACAACGCAAGTCAGCTAACATCTCTGAAGGACATCTTTTACACAGCTACATTATGTTCTGACAAAACCCAAGCAGCACTGCCAAGACACCAGTGGTGCCTGGTAAACACAGTTTTGGCACAGAGTGTACAGGGATTTTTCTCAACTGGCAACCTGGCAAATCCAAGTTTATAAATGTGCCACCCTTGGTTAATTAGTGACTGTGTTGGCTTTTAATTTAATTTGAAGCAACGTGAGAAAAAAATCAGGGGGAAAAAGTAGATAAACAAGCCCACTAGTCTCACTGCTGGAGAAATGAAGTTACACAAGCATGAATGATCCAGTCTCGCAAAGAGCTTGATGGATGTGGTTGCTTCTGAAACACAAGAACATCTGGCTACAGTGCACAGCTGAGGGGGGAAAAAAAAGAAGAGTCCAAATTCATGGACACATTTCTGTCAGAGACATCCGGCAAACAGATGGCACTGATACCAAATAAAGTCCCATAGACATGCTGAGAGGTTTTTGAAAACTCATGTGTTCATAAATGCATTCTTTTTACCCCTTTATTTCCAGCTCAGTAACTTGTCATCAGCTCTTCTCTACTCGCTATCTTCAGAGCGATGGTATTTCTGAAGACAGAGGACTGAAGAGGGTCTGAATTATATTCTCGACCAAGTCTGGCCTGCTGTGATGGGGAAGAATGGTTCACCCTAATGGCAGGTCTCAGTCTAGGCTACAACCTATTGTTATGAGAATGAAAACTTTCCACTTAAATGACAGGTTAATATATTGTACCAGCCAGCAGTCATTGAACACTTGCGTGCCAGACCCTGGATGAAGTGCTTGTCTTATCTCGTGTAATCTTTGTTGCAGCTGTTGGTAGTGGCTACTATTATGACCACAGGTTGGAAGATGAGGAAATTCAGGGACATACATGAAGTTTTCCAATTCATCAGTGGCAAACATAACATTCATCCTTAGGTCCCTCTTGGTGAAAGAATGGATTCTTAATCACTTCCCTGCTTATGAGTATTTTGGGAAAATGATTCACTCTTTGTCTGTGGGGGGCAAGACTCAGGCAATCAGAAGATGAGATGTATCAGTCAGAACAGTGAGTTGCTATAGTCTCCTGAACAGAGAATAATATAGTGTTGGGCAAATACATACAGAACCTGAAATTTAAGAGGGATTTTTGCTTCTTGCTGTGATCCACTCCTTGTCCAGATGACCCTTGAAGCGTGGAAGGGGGTGGGGGGAACAGAGTGCAGCAGCAGAGACTATCTGGAAGCACAATGGAAAATGGTATTTGCTGGAGGACTGCAGGCCTCTGATGAGTATGGCCAGCACCCCAGGGACCCACACATTGCCCCCCATCTGCCCCTAACTGAAACCAAACAGGAACGGGGTAATCCTAACAGAAAGGAAACACCCCTGGGTTCACTCACTCCCTTTCTCATAGGTGATCAGAAATGTCCACAAACATTAACAACATCCATGCAGACGAGATGTAAGAGAAATTTGAAGCATACATGTAGAAATCTTAAAAATACCTTGCACTCCATGATGTATAACGGTATCAGCAATCCTATAGTTCTTAAAATCAGACATGACACTGGCAACTGGTGATGCTGAAGCAACATATACTTTCAGTAAGTGTGACTCTAATCTAATTCTTTCATGCACTAAAGAGGATCTGGTAATAAGACCTTCCACAGAAAAAGGCTTAAAAAGCCAAGAGTGATGTTAGTACTATTACATTATGTGTGTCATACAATTTTTGAGACACAGACTTGTGGCCTAAACTGATCGTGGAATCTGTATACGGCAATGAATAGTTTGCATGTGTTCAGACTTCTGAGACAGTGAAAACATCCACAGAGTAATAGATATTTGCAGCTACCTTGATCCCTTAGAGTGGCAGCAAACAAAGAATTAGAGGACTTGGATTTCAGGTCAGAGAAGATATTTCACAGAACTGTAAGAAAAAGACTTTATTCTTCCAAGATTCATATCGTTATACATGTAACAATACATGTGAAGATAACGAAATGCCTGATAAATGTATATGATGTGAACTCAGAATGCAGGTTATGTAGCTTACTGAGCATGTTTATAATTGTTGCTTCTATTTCTATCCTCACTTCAGAGTGGGTCCAGGAGCTATTACTGATTACCATGGAGCCCATAGCAAGCATAATGTTGGGAGAAACCCATACAGGTGAAAAATGATTAAGGGGTCTCCTAACCGCCCCTAACACCAGGGGAAATGTCATCTGCAGTGGAGTTTTTGGCATAGAGAGAGGGGCACTTTCCTTGTAAGCTGAAAAAAACCATAGCTTCAAATAAACCCATCTGTGGAAGTGCTCTGGATGGGGGATGACAATAATAATCATGATAATAATGACTGGTAACATTTATCCAGTGTTTCTATATGTTCCAGGCAAAGTGTTTCAACCCTTTATGGACATTAACTCATTACAATAACCCTATACAGTAAGTTCTATAATTATTCTCCTTTATCATTTGAGGTAACTGAAGTCCAGAGAGGTTAAAGAGCAAATCTTGCCAAACCAAGCTCGAAAATGATAGAATCTGGATTCAAGTTCCAGTCCATTTGAACGTCAGAACCTCAAACTTCACTATTATTTTTCCACTGAGTGTATGAGGGACCTAGGAGCAGAATGAGCATATAATTTAACATCCTCTCTGGGACATATCTGAAAGTGAAAGGAGGTGCTATTGGTAATGACACCAGGACAACAGGGCAAAAGGGGTATATGACCATACTACTGAAGAGGGAGTTGATATGAGACGGACACTTGCCTGAGAGATGAAATGACAAGTCTGGATCCAGTTGGATATGACTGTATATCAACTCAACACAGATTTTACTAGGAAAATTTTCAAAAGAGAGGCCACTACCCCCAGACAGGCAGCTTCCTCTCATCTGCTTGAGATGAATACCTGCTTAAAAAGTTGGCATCTGTTTGCCTTTGCCTAGTTTTTAACACCTTTTTCTTAGTTTCATTTTGTGCTATAACAAGCATTTTTTTAAAAATCAAGAACATTTTGCTTTTAAAGTATTTATCTAATACTTTAATTTACATTTTCTAGCTCAGGTTGTCATTAAAATAAGTTGTTTTATATAGAGACACTAAGGAAGAACCACAGAATCTTTGCACCCAAATTACCATTTTCAAATGGTTTGGTTTGGTTTTTAAAGTCTTGACTCTAACAAAAATGTGCTTACAGCACTTGACTTAAAATGTTAGTTATCCCAGTACACAGGAAGCTGACGTTGGGGGAAATATCAAAGAAAGCAGTATCAATTCTAGCTATTCTCTTCCCACACATTGCCTGTCCCAAGGTGGTACACACATAATAGTAGCACAATTCTCAAGCACAGCTCCAATATTGGAACCTCTGATCACATCTGACACAGTGGACCCACTACCCTTTTTTCCTGAGACTTTGCTCTAATGACTTTCTGGCACCTTCTTCTTCCCTCTCTTTACCTGCTCCTCTCTGCTCCTCTCTGTCTTTTCCACCTGCTCTCCTACCCCTCTAAATGTTGTCCCTGCCCCCAGGTCTCACTACTGGCTTGCATTTTCTTGTTTTTCTCTATATGTCATGTCATTTGTCAATCTCATCTGATTTCATGTCTGTGATCAATATTTCCACGTGGTATAAGACTTCCAGATCTTTACTTTCAGCTCCGGCATTCTCTCTCTCCCAAACTTTAAAACTCTGTCTATCTGAAACTTCCTGTCAAGGTATCCTTCTGGCATCTCAAATGCAATGCATCCAAGCTGGTCTCCCCAGTTCTCTCTCCAGAGCACAGACACACATCTCAACCTCCCTCTATTCCAAGCACCCTCCTGCCTTAAATTTCCTCTTTGCAAATTGCACGTTACTTAGGCTCACAATCTTTTCATTCTTTTCTTTTTCCCATGTAAAATAAAATTGGTTGACAAGTTCTCCCAGGTCTATAACTGCCGTACATCAAAGATCTATCCATTTCTCTAAATTTTTCTAGACAAAATTGTTCAAACACTTACTACTTCTTACCAAAAATGTGCTAACTGGTCTCCCCAACTCAGTTGCTCCTTTACTCATATTCATCCTGTGTAGCAGCAAGATCAGACATCATAAAGAACTGTTTGGATCATATCATTTCTTTGTTCAAATTTCAATGCAAACAACCTAACTTATTCTATACTGTTCATATTTCTCAGCCTGGCACCCAAGATTCCAATATTGCTGTGACCCTACATCATTATTCGGATCTTACTGGGCATGACATTTCTTCTGAGAGTTCTTCCCTGAGCCCACAAGCGGGTTGTGTAGCTCTGCTCTGAGCTTTCACAGCACGTGTTCCCCCGAATGTGCCCTGCATCATACTGTATTTTAAAGATTCATTTACTTGTTTATCTTCCCTTAGGCTTTATGAAATCCACAAGGGCAGAAAGAATAGAAAACCTATTTACAGTTATATTCCCAGTCCTGGCCCATGGGAGGAGTTTAATATACATTTGTCGAATTAACTAACAAATAAATGAAACTACTCACATTAAACAAATAAATAGATCTACTCACTCCAAAACTCCGTGACTCTGGACCAAGTGACTCACTGTCCCCAGTTCAGCCATTTTCCTGTCTTGATGTGGTCCTTAGCTGGTCCTACTCACCAGTCTCCACAAAGTTAAATTTAACCAACTTTGGCAGAAGTGTAACTCAAAATGCTCCCTCCACCCTGAAACCTTCCTTGAGTCTCTTAGATATGAGTGACCTCTTCTACTTCTAAACTCCTGCAATATTTTCTTTGTACCTCTTTTATGATACTAAACATGATATTCTTTTTTAATTTTATTTTTAAAATAAAACTGTATACATTTAAGGCATACAAAATAATATGATGCACATATACATGGTGAAATGATTACTACAGCCAAGCTAAGTAACTTCATCTCACACAGTTACTTTCTGTTTTGAGAGCACCTGAAATCTACTTCACAGCATGCATTTCTTACCTCCCCAACAGCTCTGCAAGCTCTGGGAAGACAGGGCTTTTCCTTGTTTCATTTTTAACTAAGTATCTAGTATCATGCCTTACAGAAAGGAAAAGCTGAATAGATCAGTATTTATTGCTTGCGATGACTGAATAAATTAACTATATCAACAAATTATGACACTATCATATCTCAAACCATCAAATCTGTATTTCTCAGAATTCTTTTGTAAATTTTTGTCCAGAGGAAGATTTTTAATTTGAGAAATAGTGAGGTCCCCTCCCTCAGTAACTTTAAGATTTGCACTTAACTCCTCAATAAAGATCTTCTACTTGAGGAACTGATTTCTGTGTGTGCATGTGTGTTTGTATGTGTGTATAAATTATATTAAGGTATAAAACACAAATAAAAGTTCAAAAATCACAGGTGGACCATTGGATGAATTTTCATAAAGTGAGGGCATACATGCAACCAGTACCCAAATGAAGAAACAGAAAATTGGCATTTCTACAGAAGTCCCCTCATGGTCCCTTCCAGTCACTACCTCCCCAAGTGTGACCATTATCTTGACTTCCAATATAGATTATAGATTACTTTTTCCTGTTTTAAAATTTTATGTAGATGGAATAATATATACTCTTTTACGTCTGTCCAACATTTGTGAGAATCATCCACGTCGTTGTGTGTAGTTATAGTTCTTTTTCATTCTCACTGATGATTAGAATCTATTGCATTAATATTCCATAGTTGGTGTATTCATTTTACAATGGATGGACATTTTGGTTGTTTCCATGTTGGTACTATAGTGTGTAGTGTTGCTATGAACATTCATGTTCTTTTGGCAAACACATTTAATATGGTATAATATCTAGGAATAGAATTGTTTGGGTCACAAGACGTGCATATTAAGCTTTAAAGGATGCTTGTAAGTATTCTTACAAAATGGTGGTATCAATTTATACTCTCAACTGCAGTGTATGGGAATGCCAGTTATTCCTCAGCCTCATCAAAAGTTGATATTGTCAATCTTTTTTGTTTGTATCATTCTGATGGTATGAAGTAGAATCACATTGGGGTTTGAATTTGCTTTCCTCTGATGAGCAATGATGTTGAACATCTTTCATTTGCATATCTTTTTTGTGGCATTCAAGATTTTTCCCCATGAGATTGTTTTTTAGTTTGATTTGTTGGAATTCTTTACATATTTTGATATTAAGTCTTTAGTCAAATACATGTATTGCAAATATGTTCTCCCTCTCTGTGGCTTGCTTAGCACACTAAGGGGTGAACTTCTTTTTTTCCTCTTTGATATTCTGGTTCAAGGACCATACCATTCAGGAAACATACCTGAATTTAGTAGATCGTACCTCGAATCATGGCTGCCTCTCAGTACTTCCTGAGTTAGATGATGAGAAGGATGTGTCAGCCTCCATGGTAACTGGCGACTGTCCCAGAACTACTTGCCCTCCATGCCCTTTGGGAGCTAATTATCCTGGTCACACAGAGTCACATAACATGTAGAGCATGGAGTAAACTGAGTGGGCACTTGGTTCAGTATATATAAATTGGGTTTCTCTGAGTTCCAGCGTCCCTTACATGTTAGGTTTGGGGCTGATAAGGGAGACTGAGCTGGGGCTTCATGTCTTTCTTCAATCTATGCAGCTTCACTTTCATCTTTCTTTTCAAAAAGAGGGTTGCCTAAGATTGCAAAAGTGGAATCTGTGCTTGAAAACCTAGATCTTGTTCAGCCATCTAAAACAGTGCTTGCTGAACAATGGATTTCCATGTGTAGCTGCTGGGTTAAGTTAAGTTGCATTTAATTGGTCAGAACACTGAGGCCTGGAAAAGTTGAATGATGGAGTGACCTTTATAGAGTGGATTTGGCACCACTTATCCATCACTCCAGGGCATCCATTGCTTCAGTGACCACTTCCATGCTGGCTTTGTCCAGACTTATGCAGGTACAACAGGCAAAGCCCTACCTTAGGCCTGGACTGTATCTCTTCCTGTCCTGGGACTTCTCCGATGTCAAGGTAGGAAATACCTCATGGGAACCCACTTCACACTCATACATGTGCAAGCCAGAAGGGCAGAGGAGTTAACAAGTATGGGTATCAGGTGCCAGTGGTTAAAGGCTTCACTCTTCTGTACCTGGATGGGCAGTTTAAGACCCATTTCATAATGCTCTTGTGATGCTAGTGGGATGAAATTCTAGTCACCCTTTCTGGTAGCCAACTTGATAACACTTCCTTATATTGACTTTTTCTTCTTTCCTATTTCATTCCCTCTGCCCTGTACACTTGCTCTTTACCATTACATCCCTCAGTAAACTACCTCAGCTACCTCTCATAAGACATGATCTCAGTTCATAGTTATTAATTTAGGACCAGACCCAAATCTTTGGACTTTAGCTCTAGAAGTTTAAAATGCATCTCTGTAATCCTCCATCCCAGTGAGTGAGAGCCCTGCAGTGAATCATCAGATTCTCATTTTATTATCTCTTTAAGACACGTCACACCTAGAAGTAGAATTAAAAACAAAGAATTTTTGCTGGTTACTATGACTTCTTTCCCTAATAAAAAATTAAATACCCATTGTCCAGAAAACTTACAAGCACATGTGGTATCTATGTGTATATTGCTTTTGAAATTTTTTTTAGCAGAGCTGATTCTATGGAAAAAGAATAGACTGTGGCATTAAGTGCAGACTTGGACTGCTATGGTTGTGGGTTTAAAAGTCTGTGGTTAACTGTGATTATTAGTGCTGAACTTATATATTAATGGAGAGAAAAAAAGAAAAAAAATGAACTGAAAGTAAATGAAAAACTCTCTAATGGATATGCAAATACCACGCAGATAACCAGGAGGAGACATCAGAGAAAGTAAACTGACTAAAAGCCCAATGGGCCACATCACATGGGCAAGCCAGCACATTTGAGGAAGAGGCACCCGAGAACATATACCTTGTCCCTAGTTTGTGCCAGACATTGTCTTAGGTGCTTCGCTCACATGCTATGGGCCTCTGCAGGCACCCCTACAATGATATGAGTAATAACGTATTTATAATAATTGCAGCTGTCCTTTATTAAATGTGAGCCAAGCACCATTCGAAACATTTAAAACCATATGTTATTTAATACTCACAACAGCCTTATGAGGTAAGTACCCTTATTATTCCCATTTGTCAGGCAATGAGATTAAGGCTTAGGAAAGTTGCTGTAACTCATCTGAAGTCACATAGCTGGAGAGGGATAGAAACAGAAAATGGGTCCAGGTCTATAAGTCATGACCCTATGTTCTTAAATTCGATGATTTCTGGAAATACAACGACTTGCCCTCCCCTGGTAGACCCCCAGATATTAGTCTTTCTCATCTCAGACGTTCTATGCTAACACATTTCAGACATGCTCCTTGCTGCAAAACTCTGTTCCTCATCTGCCTGATCACCTAAGTCTGGATTGGTTTCACCATCTACTGCTCAATATTTCCCGGGAATCTCAACTATTCTCTTGCCTGTCCCATCCTCTGAAATATCACTCTCATCAGCAGTGTTTGGTGAAAAACTGCTCAATAATATGGGCAAACAGATCTTCATTCATCCTATGTAGATGGATTTTAAATGTAGTTCTTTTTCCAAGGCAATTTCTTCACCATGGGGAAGCCATACCACATGGGAAACAACTTTATCATCTGGAGTATGGCACAATGCCATGTTTTTGAAATTCATGTATGAAAAAAATAATTCCAAAGAGATCCCTCCATGCTTTTGTTTATTTCTTCCTATTGATTTCTGCCTTTGGTCCACTTTATAAAAGGAATAAAAGCTACAGACCAGAATAAACCACAAGTTATCTAGAAAAGGCTTAAGAACAAGCAAAAATGAAACCCACAAATACAAATAGAGAATTGATATGGCAGGGCTGTGAGAGGAGTCAGTGCAATTTCAGACACAGTTTTACCAAGCCCAGTACAGACTGGGGCATTGCTTGTGGATGACCAGAGGACAAAGCTTGACTTTGGAGGACACACTATCTGAAAGCTCACAACCAGCAACAGCAGCCTGTTGCTTCCTTTCTTGGGTACCTGGGCTTCAGAAACAAGCTTGACCCTTTTGATTGCTGGGTGAAGTTAAATGTAGATGACAAAACTAAAGGCTGCTTTTTTCTAACAGACTTGATTTTTCAGAACAGTTTTAAGTTCACAGCAGAACTGTGTACAAAGTACACAGTGTCCCCATGTGCTTCCTGCCCCACCTCCCCGCCGCCTCCCTCACTACCACCATAGGGCACCACAGTAATGCATTTGTTAAAATCCATGAACCTACACTGACACGTCGTTATCACTCGAAGTCCCTAGTTTACATTAGCCTTCACTCATCCTGTTGTACATTCTATGGGTTCTGACAGATATATAATGACATGTATCTACCATTATAATACCATACGGAGTAGTTTCACTGCCCCGAAAACTCTGTGCTCCGCCTATTCATCTCTATTTCTCTTCTAATACTTGGCAACCACGGATGTTTTTACTGTCTCCATAGTTTTGCCTTTTCCACAATGTCATATAGTTGGAATCATACAGTCTGTAGTCTTTTCAGATTGGCTTCTTTCACTTCAAAATATACACTTAAATTTTCTGCATGTCTTTTCAAGGCTTGAAAACTCATGTCTTCTTAGCACTGAATAATATTCCATTTTTTTGGATGTACCACAGTTATTTATCCATTCATCTGCTGAAGGACATCTTGGTTGCTTTCAGGTTTGGGCAACAATGAATAAAGCTGCTATAAACATCTGTGTGCAGAGTTTTGTGTGGACATAATTTTTCAACTCATTTGGGTAAATACCAAGGAGCACACTTGCTGGATCATATGGTAAGAGTATGTTTAGTTTTATTAGAAAAAACTGCCAAATTGTCTTCAAAAGTGGCTGTACCATTTTGTATTCCCACCAACAATGAATGAGAGTTTCCTTGGCAGCATCTGGTGTTATCAGTGTTTTGGATTTTCACTGTTGTAATAGGTCTGTAGTCATAATTTGTTGTAATGTGCAGTTCACTAATGACATATGATATGGAACATCTTTTCCTATGCTTATTTGCCATCTGTACATCTTTTTTGGTGGAGTGTCTGTTCAGATCTTTTGCCCATTTTTTAATTTGGTTGTTTGTTTTTTCCTAGTAGAGCTTTAAGAGATCTGTTTATATTTTGGATAACAGTCCTTTATCAGATATGTTTTTTGCAAATATTTTCTCCCAGTGTCTAGCTTATCTTCTCATTCTCTTGACAGTCTTTCCCAGATCAGAATTTTTTATTTTTAAAATCCAACTTATCAATTATTTCTTTCATGGATCACGCCTTTGAGGCTGTATCTAAAATGTCATTACCAAACTCAAGGTCATCTAGATTTTCTCCTATGTTACCTTCTAGGAGGTTTTTGATTTTGCATTTACCTATTTTACATTTAGGTCTATGACTCACTTTATGTTAAATTTTGCAAATAGTGTTAAGATCTGTGTCTAGATTCCTTACGTTACACTCGTATGTCCAGTTGTTTTAGCACCATCTTTGAAAAGAATATCTTTTTTCCATTGTGTTGCCTTTGCTCCTTTGTAAAAGATCGGTTGACTATATTTATGTGGGGCTATTTGGTCTCTCTAGTCTGTTCCATTGATCTATTTGTCTATTCTTTCACCAATACCAAGACTTTATAGTAAATCTGGAAGTTGAGTAGTGTCAGTCCTCCAACTTTGTTCTTCTCCTTCAATATAGGCTCATTTATAGACTAGTTCCTTCTGAATGTAGTACAAAGGTACTCAATTCTAGTACTCAATTCTAGTTTCTTTTCTCTCTCCTAGCTTTGACTTTTCCCACAGTGCTCACCTAGGGAATAGTAGACAAAATGGCATTCTGTTTTCTCTTTTTTCCTTACCTTAAGGAAATTTGATATCAGAGGCATTTTAAATTAATTATCTGTTTTGTGAGAGAGGAAAAAGTGGTCTTTCTATCTAGTTGGATGACTGGGTAGGGGTTGGGGGGACGGCTCCTGGATGCTTCTGGAATGATTCCAGACACTCTTTTCCTGGAAGATACCTGGCAAACAAGCCATCACTGCCCAGAGGGAGTTAGTCTGTTCTTGGGCCAGACCCTCTCCTGTGACCACCAGGAATGGGACAAATAGTTTTAAACACTGACTCGTGAAAAGTACTTTTTTCAAATAGGGTTCAAAAATAAGTAGGTACTACAGCAAGAAGATTTCACACATACTGAAAATACTGGATTTTCTGAATTATATTTTCTAATGTTGATCACATAGGAAAGAATGAAAATGTTTTTAAAAATATAAGTATAATGTATATATTGTTCTAATTAGAAAAACAATCTTTCACATATTTAGTAGTGTTCAAAATAGGATAAAGAAAATGACTCAAAATGCTTAAGGCTAAAGCATGTACTTTAGATTGCCTTTGTTATATAAATGTGATTCATTTAATAATTCATATTTTGGAATACCTTAATGCAAATAATAATTTTAGATTGTCATCAAATTTTTAAATATGCAATGCAAGAAATTTTCATTTTTGTTAATATTCTCAGATAAAATTTGACACTTCAGACATATGCATAGTTTCACCCATGGAAAAGCATCCAAATTGTTTTGTTTAAGTAATATAGAATAAAGAAAGTTACTCATATTTTAGTTAAAATGAATAGTACATTTCTGGGTTTGAAAAGTTATTGAAATAGGAAAAGTAAGAAATGTTGTGCTTTATTTTCTAGAATACCTGGAAAAGCACGGGGATATTTACAAGGTCCCCACAAATGATCTTGTAAATAATGTATTTCTTGGTTTTGGAAATGGGGTATTTACATAGAGAAAGACTCTTTAAATTATCTAATTACAAAGAATGAAGAAGATCAGATAGAGTGATTCTTGAAGAGCAGTAACCAGCATCTACAAAGTCACTTGGGACTATTTTTGAACATCGGTATAAGATACATTTTCTACTTTTTAAATAGCTGATTAGTATTATTTGGAAAATTTCACCTCCCAGTACTTTCTGAGTCATGATCATCACATGTATAATTATCCCTTATAGATGAAGAGAGTTCACACACGAGTTTGTTGTTATTGTTTATGTGTTGTTCTTTTTTCTGTTCTGTTGTTTATATGTTTGTTTTTGGTCCAGTCCTTGATCCCATCAAGTTTGCTTTCAACAATTTACATCTGGAATGCATCCTAGAAAAGTGTCTGATCTAAAATTACTCTATAGCACTACTTCTCCTTCAGGTGAATCAAACATACCCCACATTTACGCAAGGATTAGGATGATCTTGTGGTTTATCATTCAAATAGGGCATGTTATTGCTGTTATGGGTTGTGTCCCCCCCAAAACATATATAAAGACCTAACTCACAGTACCTCAGAATGTGACCTTATTTTGGAAATAGGGTTTTTATAGAGCTAATCAAATTAAAATAAGATCATTAGGATGAGCTCTACTGCAACATGACTGGTGTTCTTATAAAAAAGGGAAATTTGGACATAGAGACAGACCCACATGTAGGGAAGATGATGTGAAGAAACACAGGGAGAATGCTATATGAAGATGGAAGATTGTAGTGATCCATCTGTTTAATCCCTGGAATGCCAAAGATTGCCAGCCAGCCACCATAAGCTAGGAAGAGTCAAGAAAGGACACGTCGACAAGTTTCAGAGGGAACATGATCCTGGTAACACCTTAATTCCAGACTTCTAGCCCTCAGAACTGTCAGACAACAAATTTCTGTTTCTTTAAGTCAGCCAGTTTGTGGTACTTTGTAACTGTAACCCTAGTAAATGAATACAATTTCTTTTCTGACCTCTCTTATTTCTGTTGAAAAGTGTGTTATGTTAGTACTTCGAGGGTGCTGTATCATTTTTCTCTTTTAAGATTTTCCTTTTGCCTTTGGTTTTCAACAGTTTGACTCTAACGTGCCTACATGTGGTTTTCTTTACATATATCCTCTTTGGGTCCCATGTTTCTTTGACCTGTGATGATGTATTTCATAGGTTTAGAAATATTCTTTGAAATAACTTTTCGAATAATATTTTCCACATTTCTCTCTCTCTCTCACTTCCATATGGGATTCCAAATACACATTATGTTAGCCTTATTTACCAACTTCCATATGTCTCATGATATTTTCTGTGTTTTAATTTTTTTTCTCTCAATACTGCAATCTGGATATTTCCTATTGTTCTATCTTCCAATTCACTAATGCTCTCTCTTTCTCTCTTCTGTTAAACAGATATTTTGAATTATCAATTTTAGGCTATTGTATGTTTTTAGTTCTGGACTTTCCATTTGAATCTTTATTATATATTCCAATTCTCTTGTGATAGTTACTGTACTTCCCAAAATGCTATCATTGACTATATTATCATAGTTATTTGAAAGTCTGGTTTGGATAAAAACTGCAGTATCTGCATCATCATAGATCTGTTTTATTGCGCAAATTTTCTGTTGGCTTTCTGTCATTTGGTCTCATTTACTGGCAAGCCTGGTAATTTCAGATTGTCTGCCAGACATTGTATATGAAAAATTATAGGTGCTCTTGTTGAAGTTATCTTCCTCCAGAGAGAAGTTAGTCACCTTCTGGCAGCAGATAGGTATGAGAAAACCATTTGAATACAATCAGGCATGGAGATTATTCAAGGCTATGTTTCAGCTTTGTGATGTTTTGCTCCTCCTAATTTACTCCTACTCCTATAGTGCAGCCCTCCAGAGGTCTCAACAGAAAGCCTGAGGTTTCACTGAAACGGTCATGAAGAGATTTCAATTCCAAGTTTTGTTCTTCAGAACTGTAAGTCAGGTAAATCTTCAATCTGCTTCTTAGCTTCTTATCAGCTGGTTTTGCTCAATTGCTTGACCTCTTGCCCCAGGTCTAGAGAGCTTAGGAACTGGCAAATTTCTTGAGAGAAAATTGAACACAGAACATAGAGCTAATTCCTCTGTGCTTCTTCTTCCCCCAGGATCTTTGATTTCCTGAACATGGGGGCCTATTTTTGTCTCTCCAGGCTAGTGAGCCTACCATAGACACGAGGATTTCTATTTAGGCTAGGTTTCTCCACATACGTGAACCAACTGGAAAATCTTTGTTGAATATAGGATTCAACTGAGTGACATCTTCTTTTCTCTAAGATCTTAGCCCATAAAATCTGTTAGCATTAGTTGATCTCTACTGTTTTCAAATAGCTGCCTTGTTAAATATATATTCTCTTATACTATTTTTATCTGTTGTTCTCTAGGAGTTTTTTTCCCTGACACGAACTTTTTTTTTGTGCAGAAACCCATTTTTAAAATATCTGTATTTTATCTATTTTTATTTTCTCTTCTCTATATCTTTCCACCACTTCCCTCATTTTCCTTATGTTCTTCATTCTTTTAGTAAATAAAATATGATCTAATTATGGAAGTAAGCATAGGATTGATATTGATGATATATATACCAAAAAAATTAAAAAAAGGAATAGCCATAAATGTTGAATAAACTTAAAAAAGAAAGCCATCATTCCTACTCTACAATTATTCTTTTCCATATGCCCTCAGTCCCCAAGCAACATTTTTGGACCGACCCAGATATCAAATCCAATATTTTTACCACTTTTAAACTTTCTGTCATGATCCTTTGCTTCACTTCTCTCTTTAGGTTTCCTATTCATCACTAGAAGCATTTCACTTCAAATATGTTCAATAATTTTTCTCTCTCCATCAACAGTTGAACATATAGTCCTAGTTTTTGTCATCTGTCCCTTAGTACACTAGTAGCACCCTTTTACCCTAAAATTACTATATATTGCTATCATTAGCCATTCACACTCAGCAAGATCTCAATCCTAGCTCAACCAAAATATGAAAATTTTATACTGAGCTGCAGACTAATTTATCCAACTGCCTACCTGACATTTGCTCTATAAAGTCTAATAGCCATCTCATAACTATTAATAATATCCCCCAAACAGAATTTTTGTCCTCCCTACCCCATCTCCTTAAACTAGTCCTCCTCCTGAATCCTCAGCTACTATAAATGGCACTAGCATCCACCTAGTTGCTAGAGAAATATGTCTGGGAGTCATCGTTAGGTTCTACCCTTCCAGCTACCCAGGAAATGTATATTGAATCCTCTTATTTCTTTCCATTCCCACTGCCACCCTGCACCCCAATACACCATTATCTTTCTTAGATTGAGGTTAAGAGCCTCTTAACCTCAGTTTTTTGGGTTTTTTGTTTCTTTCTCTATATGTCTCCAACATTAACATTTTTTAAATGTAAAGATTATAAATGGGAGCTGAGAATAGGGACTATAGCTTGAGAAATATAAATAAAAAAGTAATCCAAGCACCACATTTTTTCATGAGTAAGGGGCCTGACCAGTAAGTGGTCTGCTGTAAGAAGTGGTCTTATAGTCTGATGGCATTACTGCCTTGATTAAGGGCTTTATATCTTAGCTTTAGTAGCTTCTCATTGCTCTCAACACAAAATACTCACCACGGCCTATGCAGATCTGCTTGATCTGCCTGTTATCCCAAACCATTCTCCTCTCACTCAGCCACAGCCACACTGGCCTTTCACTTCTGGTCCTTTACCTTATTATCCCTTCTCTTTATAATTCTTATTGCTTATCTCTTCCATTTCATCTTTCAAGCATCAGTTCAGCAATCATTTTTCTGCTCTCTCTGTCTTAAGTGACCCTAGTTATACTCCATCATGCCACATAGCTTACTGACTTTGCTATTTATGTAACAATGTAAAATTCTTTTTCTGTTTCTGTTGTTATTTATTGTATATTGTTTATTTTTGCCACTGTAATAAAGTTTTAGGAACCTTATCTATCATGTTTGCTCCTTCTGTCCTTAGAATAATAGCTGGCTCAGAGTAGGGGCTCCCTGAATAATTACTGAGTAAATAAATTTTTGGAAGGGCTCTAAAGTTTCCTCTGAAGTTCCAAAAAGTTCTAATTAATCTATATTTTGCTGAAATAAAATGTAATTTCTCAGGTATTAGCATTTGTAATAAAATGATTTATTCTTCAGCTTTATGTTCTGGTTTTATATATAGTATAGCCAATTATATTTTACTGCAAGTCTAAAGCAGCTCTGTTATATCCTAGATCAAATAGGTTTTATGAGCCTTCAAGGGAGCCTAAACTATATTTATTACATTGTTTTTGTATGAAAATGTGGTCTGTGGTCCAAGTAACAAAAATTTTACTTACAACAAACTTTGAGTTCAAAAGTAATTTTTACATTGATGACAGTACATATTGAGTTCTGAGTATTCATATCTTTGGGTCAGAGAGCAAGTTTCACTAAGAACATTTGAATATCCATGCAGCAACCACACTAAGCCCTGTTTTCAGAAGTAGGGATGATGTAAAGAGCAAACAGGTAAATATAATTCTTTTAAGAAACAAGGAAGGTATACGTTATATAACTCCAGCCTTGTGTTAAGTACATTCTGCTTTTGACATTGGATTTGAATGAAATAATTTGATCAGAAAGATAGTCCTTAAATGGATCTCTGTGCTACAGACAATGTAAAAATATTAAAAAAGAAGATATTTATTGGTACAGGTTTGGTGATCATTCCAAAAATCTTTAGCGTTGAATCCTGTTCAGTTTCTTAAAATTCATCTGAAAGAAGATGTAGAGAAGGCATTCTCTTCTATAATAAAATAATGTTTGCTTTTGTTTTGTATTCATGTTTGTCTTTGATATATATTTAACTAGTTAATGAGATTAATAGAGGGTTGTGTTCTGTACTATTTAGCCCA
The DNA here is from genome assembly GCF_964165515.1 of Mesoplodon bidens. NCBI lineage: Eukaryota > Metazoa > Chordata > Mammalia > Artiodactyla > Ziphiidae > Mesoplodon > Mesoplodon bidens. Next base: position 90,897,131 of record NC_138172.1, read on the forward strand.
ACTATTTTTACTTCCTTAAATAATTATTTTATATAAGTAAGAGTTTTATTATTTTTTACATGAACAGGAATTTAATGTGTTTTCCTGGCCAGGAATTAAAATCTAATTCACTCAAAACAGATAATATCCTAATTTCTGTATTAATACTCACAAAGTATTCTTTCAATAAAAATTATATAAATTTAATGACTCTCGGAAGAATTAAAAATATCTCCCTGTCCATATATCAGCAGAACTCAATTTATACTTATTCTTTTTTTTAATTGAGGTATAACTGACATACAACATTGTATTAGTTTCAGATGTACAACATGTCTAATGATTTGATATTGGTATATATTATGAAATGATCACCATAATAAGTCTAGTTAACATACATCACCATACATAGCTACAGAATTTGTTTCTCTTGTGATGAGAACTTTTGAGATTTACTCTTTCAGGAACTTCCAATATGCAATACAGTATTAGCTATCGTTGCCATGCTGTACATTACAGCCCCATGACTTACGTATTTTATAACAGGAAGTTTGTATGTTTTCATCCCCTTCACGCCCTGCTTCTGGCAACCATCAATCTGTTTTCTGTACCTACAATTTTTTTTATTCCACATATAAGGAGGTCATATGGCATTTATCTTTCTCTGTCTGACTTATTTCACTTAGCATAATGCCCTCAAGATCCATTCACGTAATTGCAAATGGCAAGAGTTCACTCTTTTTTATAGCTGAGTATTATTCAATTGTTTGTGTGTGTGTATCATATTTTCTTTATCCATTCCCCTATCAGTGGACACTTAGGTTGTTTCCATATCTTGCCTATTATAAATAATGCTGCAATGAACATTTGAGTTAGTGTTTTTGTTTTCTTTGGATAAATAACCAGAAGTGGAATTGAGGGATTATACGGTAGTTCTATTTTTAATTTTTTGAGGAATCTCCATACTGTGTTCCATAGTGTCTGCACCAAATTATATTCCCACCAACCTTTACTCCACATCTTTGCCAACACTTGTTATCTCCTACCTTTTTGATAACAGCTATTCTAATAGGTGTGAGGTTATATCTCACTGTGGTTTTGATTGGCATTTCCCTGAATATTAGTGACGGTGAGTATCTTTACATGGATCTGTTGGTCATCTGTATGGCTTGTTTAGAAAAATGTCCATTCAGTTTCTCTGTCCATTTTTTAAACTCAGATTGTTTGGAGGGTTTTTTGAGGGGTTATTTTGGTATTAAATTGAATGAGTTCTTTATATATTTTTGGATATTAACTCCTTATCAGATATAAGATTTGCAAATACTTTCCCCTATTCAGTAGGTTGCCTTTTCATTTTGTTAATGGTTTCCTTTGCTGTGCATAAATATATTTGCTGTTCTTTTATTTTTTTATGTAATTTTGTTTATTTTTTTTATACAGCAGGTTCTTATTAGTCATCAGTTTTATACACATCAGTGTATACATGTCGATCCCAATCGCTCAATTCATCACACCACCATCCCCAGCTCCCCTGGCTTTCCCCACCTTGGCATTCATACGTTTGTTCTCTACATCTGTGCCTCAACTTCTGCACTGCAAACCGGTTCATCTGTACCATTTTTCTAGGTTCCACATACATGCGTTAATATACGATATTTGTTTTTCTCTTTCTGACTTACTTCACTCTGTATGACAGTCTCTAGATCCATCCACGTCTCAACAAAGGACCCAATTTTGTTCCTTTTTATGGCTGAGTAATATTCCATTGTATATATGTACCACAACTTCTTTGTCCATTGTCTGTCAATGGGCATTTAGGTTGTTTCCACGATCTGGTTATTGTAAACAGTGCTGCAGTGAACATTGGGGTGCATGTGTCTTTTTGAATTATGGTCTTCTCTGGGTATATGCCCAGTAGTGGGATTGCTGGATCACATGGTAATTCTATTTTTAGTTTTTTAAGGAACCTCCATACTGTTCTCCATAGTGGCTGTATCAATTTACATTCCCACCAACAGTGCAAGAGGGTTCCCTTTTCCCCACAATCTCTCCAGCATTGCTTGTTTGTAGATTTTCTGATGAGGCCCATTCTAACTGGTGTGAGGTGATACATCATTGTAGTTTTGATTTGCATTTCTCTAATAATTAGTATGTTGAGCAGCTTTTCATGTGCCTCTTAGACATCTGTATGTCTTCTTTGGAGAAATGTCTATTTAGGTGTTCTGCCCATTTTTGGATAGGGTTGTTTGTTTTTGTGATATTGAGCTGCATGAGCTGTTTATATATTTTGGAGATTAATCCTTTGTCCATTGATTTGTTTGCAAATATTTTCTCCCAATCTGAGTGCTGTCTTTTGGTCTGTTTATGGTTTCCTTTGCTGCGCAAAAGCACTGAAGTTTCATTAGGTCCCATTTGTTTATTTTTGTTTTTATTTCCATTACTCTAGGAGGTGGATCAAAAAAGATCCTGCTGTGATTTATGTCAAAGAGTGTTCTTCCTATGTTTTCCTCTAAGAGCTTTATAGTGTCCGGTATTACATTTAGGTTTCTAATCCATTTTGAGTTTATTTTTGTGTATGGTGTTAGGGAGTGTTCTAATTTCCTTCTTTTACATGTACCTGTCCAGTTTTCCCAGCACCACTTATTGAAGAGACTGTCTGTTCTCCATTGTATATCCTTGCCTCCTCTGTCATAGATTAGTTGACCATAGATGCGTGGGTTTATCTCTGGGCTTTCTATCTTGTTCCATTGATCTATGTTTCTGTTTTTGTGCCAGTACCATATTGTCTTGATTACTGTAGCTTTGTAGTACAGTCTGAAGTCAGGGAGTCTGATTCCTCCAGCTCCATTTTTTTCCCTCAAGGCTGCTTTGGCTATTGGGGGTCTTTTGTGTCTCCATACAAATTTTAAGATTTTTTGTTCTAGTTCCATAAAACATGCCATTGGTAATTTGATAGGGATTCCATTGAATCTGTAGATTGCTTTGGGTAGTATAGTCATTTTCACAATATTGATTCTTCCAATCCAAGAACATGGTATATCTCTCCATCTGTTGGTATCATCTTTAATTTCTTTCATCAGTGTCTTATAGTTTCCTGCATACAGGTCTTTTGTCTCCCTAGGTAGGTTTATTCCTAGGTATTTTATTCTTTTTGTTGCAATGGTAAATGGGAGTGTTTCCTTAATTTCTCTTTCAGATTTTTCATCATTAGTGTACAGGAATGCAAGAGATTTCTGTGCATTAATTTTGTATCCTTCAACTTTACCAAATTCATTGATTAGCTCTAGTAGTTTTCTGGTGGCATCTTTAGGATTCTCTACGTATAGTATCATGTCATCTGCAAACAGTGACAATTTTATTTCTTCTTTTACAATTTGTATTTCTTTTTCTTCTCCAATTGCCATGGCTAGGCCTTCCAAAACTATGTTGAATAATAGTGGTGAGAGTGGACATCCTTGTATTTTTCCTGATCTTAGAGGAAATGCTTTCAGTTTTTCACCATTGAGAATAATGTTTGCTGTGGCTTTGTCGTATATGGCCTTTATTATGTTGAGGTATGTTCCCTCTATTCCCACTTTCTGGAGAGTTTTTATCATACATGGGTGTTGAATTTTGTCAAAAGCTTTTTCTGCATCTATTGAGATGATCATACAATTTTTATTCTTCAGTTTGTTAATATGGTGTATCACATTGATTGATTTGCATATATTGAAGAATCCTTGCATCCCTGGGATAAATCCCACTTGATCATGGTGCATGATCCTTTTAATGTGTTGTTGGATTCTCTTTACTAGTGTTTTGTTGAGGATTTTTGCATCTCTATTCATCAGTGATATTGGTCTGTAATTTTCTTTTTTTGTGGTACCCTTGTCTGGTTTTGGTATCAGGGTGATGGTGGCCTCATAGAATGAGTTTGGGAGTGTTCCTTCCTCTGCAATTTTTTGGAAGAGTTTAAGAAGGATGGGTAGTTCTTCTTGCTTCTGCTGTCTGCCCTATTTGCTATTCATTAATGGATTCTATTTTCCCTGAAGTTCAGCAAAACAATATGATCTTTAAAAATACTGGAGAAGAAAGAAAATTAGTTAAATCTGTGCTATAATAAATGAATACTGAAAATTAAGATTACATATGTTTGTGGATGTGTATGTGTGTATGCATGTGTGTGTATGTTCCTCATATCACTGAAAAACGTTTTTTACTCCTGCAAGCCTAATCTTGGGCATAAAACTTCTTATAACAGGCTGTATTGGTCAGTGTGTCCCTGGAAGAAGATATTTTGTATCTCAGAGGTAGCATAAGCACCATTAGACGTGGTGTCGCTATGGTAACTGCTTTCTCTCTTTTTCTAATTGAAGAGCATAGTAAATAGTCTTATAAAATCCACCTACCCATAACTTTCTGGTTCCTCAAGGTGGCTTTAACTCAACCACCTTCTCTGTCTTTATTTTTTCAATCTACAAGATTCAGGTGTTCGGCTATACCTGTTTTATGAGTCTGATGTGCCCTGGAACTTAACCCTTGGGTTGCTGACCACAGAGAATTTCTAAACAGGAGCTCAGTGTAGGTATAAAATCATGGAAAGAAGACAAAATTTGAATTGCAAGAACAAATGCACACTTCTATATGAGGCTATGTCTACAAAATTCAACCTGAATAAAACCACAGTATTTGATCAGCTGACTTCACCAAAACTTATATACACGTGGTACAGTGCTAAAAAATCATTCTAGAGTGCAAGAGCCATAAAGAGTATTGGGTCAATATAAGTCTTGAGCAACAAGCTCATGTATTTTAGTTTAAACAGAAATTCTCCAGGGGATCCAAAGAGCCCTATTTTCCTTCTGACTCAAACACACACCTCACAAAATATCTATGCCTTAGTGCACAGATGTTGCATGGTGTTACATAAAACCTATTGTAATTCTTTCCCCACCTTCCTTTTCTGCTTAGAGAGACTAATTCTCTCTGGTTATTTTGCTAGTTATTTATGCTTATGCTGTTAGTAAATCTCTTTAAAGACAAAATTGAACATAAAAGAGTTTCTAGTGCCCTATAGAAAAATAGGGCTCATAACTTGTTCTATTTGTGGGAGAGAGTGTAGCATGATGAGATTAAAAGATAATTCCAATAATTTAATCTGGTGTCAACAAATACTCTCTTCCAAGTAACATTATGATTTTCTAAAAGACTGAGTGGAAAAGGACAACGAGAGATAACTGTCTGCAAGATTATACTGGGGATTGACCCTGCACAATATCAAAGAAACACAAAGTTGAGAGTTTAAAATTTACCTTGTCCAACTTCCCATGCAATTAGAGATCTTCTTTACAATATTACCTGATGTTAATCTGAAACCATGTTCTATCTAATCTCTCAGTGCTCCAAAATTTTTGATACAACACAAATATAGTTGGTTTCTTTCTTAACATTGCTAACATCTTTTCACGAAGTGAATAATGCAATTTCTATTTAGGCAATGATTCTTTGCAGGGTGTTCCTCTGCCCAACTTAGAGAAAGCCCAGAGGAAATAAAGGGAATAGAACACGGAATTAGGTATAATAATGAAATGTATCCACAGTAGCTATGGAAGAAACACATCTCATTGAGCTGAAGGTATGCAGAATTCCAAATAAGAGATATCGGGGATACTCCCCTATAGGTCTCTTTTGCTTCTACTGTCTTTCCGAGTATGCAAAGAATTCAACGCCCTAATCACTCTTTATCTCACCATTTTTTAGTGTTGTGTTTGCAGTGAACAACTTTGGTGGAGGAAATGAGGCAAAGAGCAGTCTTGCTTACTGCTTGCTATAAAACAGCAGGTTCCCAATATGGGCTCTCTGCATCACCCCTGTGGGCCATGAGGCCCAAGGGAAAAAGGATGCAAACTTGCTGGTGCTTATGCTGCTTGCTTTCTTGTAAGTAGCAAAGCCCTTTCTCTCTGACTCAGGAGTCTTGTGTCTTCCCGCAGCATTTATGAAAGAGTAACAGGCTTATTTACCAGTTTGCAAGTAGAGTAAAATTTCAGACCAGGTAGGAGAAAGTTGCATTAATTCATCCCTGCATCCTCTTAGGAGTGACATTAATAGACCACCCAAACTGTAACCTGATTCTTGCTAGAAAAGTGGACTATAATTTAATTATTCTAAATCTGAAGCTATTACCTCAGTAGATGTTCTAAAAACAAGTAAAACTCTTTTAAAGCACATACAAAAGAGGGAAAGGATAGTACTGCCCAAATGTATGTATTAGTTCTATAAACAGATGAGGATCCCCCCACTGCTCCTTATGAGGCAGATAACTTTTAGACTAACATTATTCTGCCATGCTGTTTGAAACAGAATTTTGGACCCTTGACCACCTATGTATTTATATGATATAAAGCAATTTTGAGTCGATCATAAGCAGAATCTTAGCATGGTCTACAGACTTTGTCTCCTTCTAGCAGAAGTGGCATTTGGGTCACAACTCAGTTTTCACATGAAATGTCAAATGTTTCCCTCCACAGACATCTGTTTGGGCATAATAAGTATTTGTATTCCATTGGTAACAGGCCAACTGTACTCTTGGTCAGAGTAGACAATCTTGGTCAGAGTAGATAATCTGATGCTCCATAGCTATCAAATCCACTAATGCAAGCAATAATATCTAAGAAGATAATCTGAAGAATGAGCAGTCAATCTACTTCCCTAAACCATTATTTCCCAACTTTTAGTTTTTTTAAATTGCTCTCTTATGGAACCTTTTTAGACATTCCCCCCAATGGACTCCCTGCCTCCAGTGAAACTAAAATACTAGAGATATAATTCTATTATAAAATTATAAGTTATGTAATAATAATTGTATCAGAATGATACAATTGAACTTGTATATAATATGTACAGCATGAAGCCTAGCTTATAGTAGACACTTTATAAATACAATGTGACTCATTTCCCTTTTCCTAGTGGGAGAATCAGGGGCTTCAGATTGACCCTTAGGTTAATAATAGAAAAAATAAAGAATTTATTTCCCTAAGTGTCTATATTACATTCATTTAACCTAGGAAAAACAGACCTCAATTACGTCTTTTTTGCCTAAAGGTAAAGTTCTCTACCCATGTCCATGTATATCTCCCTTCCCTTAATTGTGAGAGGTGCCCTTGAGTATGATAGGACATCTCTCTGATTAAGTTACATGGCAAAAAGGATTTTGCAAATGTAATTTTGCTTACTACTAATGCAAAGAACAGGGCCAGATGAGGCACAGAAGGCTGCAATGTCAATGGAAGGCCTTCGTTCTGGCAGAGAAAGGTGATGCGGTATGCTCAAAGTCGCCAAGCAGTGAGAGCAGAAGTGGGCTGTGGGGTAGTTACCAAGGAATTAGTTAACATATTCTCTATTAAACAACTGGGCAAGTAATGTCTTGGTACTCATAGCTCCACTTAAACCCATACAGCATGACTCACAATCATGTCCATCCTGTGATACATCCAGAGAGCTGCCACTTAGGAAATGGAACTGTCTGTCAGGGGAGAATTAGGGACCATGGTGTAGGTACTGGTACATGAAAAAGAATTAGAGCAAAGACTAATTAAACCTTCCAACAAACGAGATCTTTTAAAAGACAAATCTGACCAAGAGGGGAAAGTGATAATGTGTCCTCAGAGTAATTCATATTGGCTGGCTCCTCCAATGTGTGTATTTTTTGATGTACAGCTAAAGTCAGTCATGCTGCAATGCATACCTTACCCATGCACACAAAGCCTGCAGTCAGCCCACCCTTTCATGAAAGACTAATGGGAAAGCAGACAGCATAGCTGCAGAGGAAAACCATTCTGGTAACCTGCTAATATATGTTCAATTGATGCTAAGTTCTAAATTGTGTGCTTTTGACTTTAAGTGAATAATAAGAGATGGGAGCTGTTTGTGAATGCTGGGACTATGAATGTCTTACAGATGCAGATAGAGTAACAGTATGAGCTAAGGCAGAAAGGTGGGAAAGAGCATGGCACATTAGAGATAGAATAAAAGTCATGGACCATCCACTATATCAAAATTACTTTGTGGTTCACTGATAAATATGAATGGGTAACCATGGGTCACCGGACATTTGAGTCAAACAACATGAGGCTTATAAGATCAACAGAAGAGGGCCTATAGAAAAGAATAATTGATTCTGGAAAGAAAAAGGTAATTCAGGAGGGAAAGAGAACTTAAAAAATACTATTTCAGTACTCTCAGATTTGAGAAACTATCTTATCCAGAATTGAACAGAATCAAAGCACTAGAAACTGTTCTTGGAAATGATACATATGGCTGCTAAAATAAAACACTGAAGAGGATAACTGAATAATAATTTGGACACAAGTTATTAAAGTTGCTGATCTGAAATATTCTGAAATGTTTATCCCTCTCTGTGCTTATACCTAAAAACATAAAGCAAAACCACGAAGAGATGAAAAACATGAGAAAATACTGAAACATGGGTAATATTTATTTAAAATGTTTTATAAAGTGTTCAAAAACAAAGTAAAACCAATTGTTGAAGACGTAACAGGAAAATTTCTCTGAGCAGAAGAAAGAACTACATCTTTAGATTTGAAAAGGGCTACAAAGTAATTGTGTATTAATTAATTCATTGTTTGTTTACTTATTCAGCAAATAGTTATTGAGCTCAGGTTATTCCAAATTTGGGGGATATAAAAATGAGTATCAAAAATAATAAAAAATAATTTAAAAAAATCTGTGGTAGGCAGTATTTTTAAATGGCCTCCAAGATTCCCACCCCTTTTTGTACATGCCCCTTATAATCTCCCCTTGAGTATGGGGAGGAACCTAAAACCTAAAACTATGATGGCTCTTACTCCCATGCTAGGTTACATTGTATGGTAAAGGTGAAGGGATTTTGCAGATATAATTAAGGTCCCTAAACAGTTTGACTTTGAGTTGAGTTATCCATATCTAGAATAGTCTCCTAGGTAGGCCTGACCTAATCAAGTGAGCTCTTTAAAAGTGGATTTAGGACTTCCCTGAGCTTAGAGACTAGAAGAAGAAACTCTTTCTGTTGCTATGTTTGAAGAAGGAACTTTCCATGAATTCTACAGCATCAAGGAAATAAATTTTGCCAACAACCTGATGGACCATGGAAATAAATCCTTCCCTAGTTGAGCCTCCAGATGAGAATGCAGCCAAATAAACACCTTGATTTTAGCCTGTGAGACGCTGAGCAGAGGACTTAACTAAGCCTTTCCTGGAGTTCTGACCTACAGAAATTATGCTATAATAAACAGGTGTTATTTTAAACTGCTAAATTTGTGGTAATCTGTTAAGCAGTAATAGAAATCTAACACAGTATCTACACATATTATTGCAAAATTTCAGAACTTCAAGTGTAAAAGAAAGTGCCATAAAGCTTTCAAAAGAAATTTTAAAAGCTATAAAATTCAGAATAATTTGAATATTTATTAAAAATACCATATTCTAGAAAACAATGGAAGAATTCCTTCAGTGTTCTAAGGGGAAATGATTTAAAAACAATTAAGAAAATGAGAGAGTGAAATAGAGACATTTTCTGACATGCAAGGACTTTGAAAGTACCCTGTCTGTATGGCATGATTTGGAGAAAATGATAGAATATAAGAAAGAATCATCTGACCTTCACCCTTGGAAAAGTCTCCTTAGAGGCATACACATGAATATGTGCCAAATGGGTCGCTTGAATCTGGAGTATTTGCAATATCAGTGTCATAAATATCAGTGTCATAAATCAGTGCCAATTATTGCTTTTCTTTTTATGTTTTTGTTGAGGTAGAATATATACAGACTAATGAGCATCAAGTTGGCTAATCTTTATAAGGTTTAATGAATTTTTAAGGGTGTATACATCTAAGTAATGACTACCAAGATTAAAATATAGAACATTTCCAGTGCCCCCAGAAGGTTAACATTAAGCCCCTTTCCAGTCATACCACTCCCACCCCCAAAATGGTAAATACCATTTCCACTTCTATCACCATTGATTAGCTCTGTCAGTTCTTGAACTTCATCTATATACAGTCCTATGGTGTGTATTATTTTGTGCTTGGCTTCTTTTGCTGGGAGAGTCATTCTTATAATCATGTTTGCCAGTAGTTCATTCTGTTTTCATTGCTGTGTAGTATTTAATATATCACTTCACTTATATACCACAATTTAGCCATTCACCTTTCGGACGTTTGAGTTGGTTTTGGTTTTTGGCTATTATGAATAAAGCTGCTGTGAACATCCTTCCACAGTTTTTCGTGGTTGTATGCACTCATTTGTGTTCAGGCAAATACCTAGGAGTGGGATTGTTGGGTAAAAGGGTACTAGATAGTTTTATTGTTTTTAACATTTATATTGAACCTATAGGGAAAACATGGAAGGCTCATAGTAATAAAGTAAATCAAATAACAAAAATCTTGGCAACTTCAAAGCAAGGTTAAGACTGACAGAAGTAAAAGCTAGATGGAAAAAAATATCCCAGCTCATTTATTTATATCCATGAAACTAAACTCAGGGTAAATTTTTTGAAACTCTATTCTGATAATGATTTGCCTCTACTTAAAAACCATTAAGTGCCTTTCCCTTGCTTTTAGGAAAAGGGCAGAACTCCTTAATAAAGCCTTCAGGCTCTGCATGGCCAGAATATATTTATCTTTTTTGTCTTAACCCTCTGCTCTTCCTGACTTTCTCCACTGAGTCCCACTGACTTCTTGCCTATCAAACTCTCCATGAATTTTCTGCCACAGGGCATTTACATGAGCTGCTCCTCAGCCTGGAATGCTCCTATTACCATTTTGCACATAGTTAAATCCTACTCATCCTTCGGACCTCTTATCAAGGGTCATCTTTTCTGAGAAGCCATCTGAAACCTCCTTAATGTAAATTCTCATAACTTTATTAACTTCTGGGTAGTACTTATCACTGCAATTTATTTGTTTACGTCATCAATGATTGATTTTTGCCCTTTCATTAGGTGGTAATTTCCATAATGACAGGGTTTATCTCTGTTTTAGACATTTTGTTGCCAGAATCTAACAGTATTTGGTCCATATGGGCACTCAATAAATATTTATCAAGCAAAAGAAGCAATCTTACATGGTGGAGATAATTTTGAAATTGAAGAACCAGTATCATTTAAAATCATGAAGGTAATAACTTGAAGAATTGAAAATAATAATATAATATAAATCGGAATACACATAGGAGAAGACTCTAGTAAGTGAACTAACTTCCTCTTATTTCTAGAAAGGAGTCTTTATAAGCTATTGAAAGCCTAGTACTTATAATTATAATCACTATAAGAACTAAAATTAGAAACACTTAAATGTAATTATCTGCTTTTCCCAATCACCCTTCCCCACACTCCCAACACAAACTCTCTTTGCTGCAAACTTCAGCATCTCAGCAACCAGGAGTGCTGTGCCTCAGACAAACAGACACGGTTGGTGACACTACAAGTACTTTCTTCCCTCTCATGGGGCTTTGCAGCTTGGAAGAGTTGGTATGCAACTTTCCAGGCCCAGCAGAGGTGGGATAGCATGACCCTGGGCCTTCTGCTAGACCTGTCTACACCTCCGGCCCCACTTGAAACCCCAAAGGATAAAGGAACTGCGGTCGAGAACATCCAGTCGTCTGTCCCAAGCACAGTTACAGAAGAACAAGGTCTCCTGAAAAGAAGAAAAGGCTGAGCTTTTTCAGAACTTTATCCTGTCTCTACCATGTGGCTGACAGGGTCGTGGTGCTCCAGCCAGGTGTCAGGCCTGAGCCTCAGAGGTGGGAGAGTTGAGTTCAGGACATTGGTCCACCAGAGACTTCCTGGCCCCACATATTACCAACTGGCGAGAGCTCTCCCAGAGATCTCCATCTCAATGCCAAGACCCAGCTCTACTCAACGACCAGCAAGCTCCAGTGCTGGACACCCCATGCCAGACAACTAGCAAGACAGGAACACAAACCCACCCATTAGCAGAGAGGATGCCTAAAATCATATTATGTTCACAGACACCCCAAAACACACCACCAGATGGGCTCCTGCCCACCAGAAAGACAAGATCCAGCCTCATCCATCAGAACACAGGCACCACTCCCCCCCAGCCAGGAAGCCTACACAACCCAACGAACCAACCTTAGCCACAGGGGTAGACACCAAAAACAATGGGAACTACAAACCTGCACCCTGTGAAAAGGAGACGCTAAACACAGTAAGTTAAGCAAAATGAGAAGACAGAGAAATATGCAGCAGATTAAGGAGCAAGGTAAAAACCCACCAGATCAAATAAAGAGGAAATAGGCAGTCTACCTGAAAAAGAATTCAGAGTAATGATAGTAAAGATGATCCAAAATCTTGGAAATAGAATGGAGAAAATATAGAAACATTTAACAAGGACCTAGAAGAAAAAAGGAGCAAACAAATAATGATGAACAACACAATAAATGAAATTAAAAATTCTCTAGAAGGAATTAATAGCAGAATAACTGAGGCAGAAGAACGGATAAGTGATGTGGAAGATAAAATAGTGGAAATAACTACCACAGAGCAGAATAGAGAAAAAAGAATGAAAAGAATTGAGGACAGTCTCAGAGACCTCTGGGACAACATTAAATGCATCAACATTTGAATTATAGTGGTCCCAGAAGAAGAAGAGAAAAAGAAAGGGTCTGAGAAAATATTTGAAGAGATTCTAGTTGAAAACTTCCCTAATATGGGAAAGTAAATAGTCAATCAAGTCCAAGAAGCACAGAGAATCCCATACAGGATAAATCTAAGGAGAAACACGCCAAGAAACAAATTAATCAAATTATCAAAAATTAAATATAAAGAAAAAATACAAAAAGCAGCAAGGGAAAAGCAACAAATAACAAATAACGTACTAGGGAATCCCCATAAGGTTAACAGCTGATCTTTCAGCAGAAACTCTGCAAGCCAGAAGGGAGTGGCAGGACATATTTAAAACGATGAAAGGGAAAAACCTACAACCAAGATTACTCTACCCAGCAAGGATCTCATTCAGATTTGACGGAGAAATTAAACTCTTTACACAAGCAAAAGCTAAGAGAATTCAGCACCATCAAACCAGCTTTACAACAAATGCTAAAGGAACTTCTCTAGGCAGGAAACACAACAGAAGGAAAAGACCTACAATACCAAACCCAAAACAACTGAGGAATTGGTAATAGGAACACACATATTGATAATTACCTTAAATGTAAATGGATTACCTGATCCAAACAAAAGACATAGATTGTGTGAATGGATACAGAAACAAGACCTGTATATATGCTGCCTATAAGAGAACCACTTCAGGGCTTCCCAGGTGGCACGGTGGTTGAGAGTCCGCCCGCCGATGCAGGGGACGCAGGTTCGTGCCCCAGTCCGGGAGGATCCCACATGCCGCAAAGCAGCTAGGCCCATGAGCCATGGCCACTGAGCCTGCACGTCTGGAGCCTGTGCTCCACAACAGGAGAGGCCACAACAGTGAGAGGCCCATGTACCGCCAAAAAAAAGAGAACCACTTCAGACCTAGGGACACATACAGACAAAAAGTGAAGTGAGAGGATGGAAAAAGATATTCTAGGCAAATGGAAATCAAAAGAAAGATGGAGTAGCAATTCTCATATCAGGCAAAATAGACTTTAAAATAAAGACTATTACAAGAGACAAAGAAGGACACTACATAATGATCAAGGGATCAATCCAAGAAGAAGATAAAACAATTATAAATATTTATGCACCCAACATAGGAGCACCTCAATACATAAGGCAAATGCTAAGATCCATAAAAGGGGAAATTAACAGTAACACAATAATAGTAGGGGACTTTAACACACCACTTTCACCAACGGACAGATCAACCAAAATGAAAATAAATAAAGAAACATAAGCTTTAAATGACACATTAAACAAGATGGACTTAATTGATATTTATACAACATTCCATTCAAAAACAACAGAATATTTTTGTGTATGGTGTTAGGGACTGTTCTAATTTCCTTCTTTTACACGTAGCTGTCCAGTTTTCCCAGCACCACTTATTGAAGAGGCTGTCCTTTCTCCAATGTATATTCTTGCCTCCTTTATCAAAAGTAAGGTGAACATATGTACGTGGGTTTATCTCTGGGCTTTCTATCCTGTTCCATTGATCTATATTTCTGGTTTTGTGCCACTACCATACTGTCTTAATTACTGTAGCTTTGTAGTATAGTCTGAAGTCAGGGAGCCTGATTCCTCCAGCTCCGTTTTTCTTTCTCAAGATTGCTTTAGCTATTCGGGGTCTCTTCTGTTTCCATACAAATTGTGAAATTTTTTGTTCTAGTTCTGTGAAAAATGCCATTGGTAGTTTGATAGGGATTGCATTGCATCTGTAGATTGCTTTGGGTAGTATAGTCATCTTCACAATGTTGATTCTTCTAACCCAAGAACATGGTATGTCCCTCCATCTGTTTGTATCATCTTTAATTTCTTTCATCAGTGTCTTATAGTTTTCTGCATAGAGGTCTTTTGTCTCCTTAGGTAGGTTTATACCTAGGTATTTTATTCTTTTTGTTGCAATGGTAAATCAGAGATTTTCCTTAATTTCTCTTTCAGATTTTTCATCATTAGTTTATAGGAATGCAAGATTTCTGTGCATTAATTTTGTATCCTGCTACTTTACCAAATTCATTGATTAGCTCTGGTAGTAGTTTGGTAGCATCTTTAGGATTCTCTATGTAGAGTATCATGTCATCTGCAAACAGTGACAGATTTACTTCTTCTTTTCTGGTTTGGATTTCTTTTATTTATTTTTCTTGCTTGGTTGCTATGGCTAAAACTTCCAAAACTATGTTGAATAATAGTGGTGAGAGTGGGCAACCTTGTCTTGTTCCTTATCTTAGTGGAAATGGTTTCAGTTTTTCACCATTGAGGACAATGTTGGCTGTGGGTTTGTCATATATGGTCCTGGGCTGTTGTTTGCTAGAAGATTTTTAATCACCGTTTCAATTTCAGTGCTTGTGCTTGGTCTGTTTATATTTTCTATTTCTTCCTGATTCAGTCTCAGAAGCTTGTGCTTTTCTAAGGATTAGTCCATTTCTTCCAGGTTGTCCATTTTATTGGCATACAGTGGCTTGTAGTATTCTCTCATGATCCTTTGTATTTCTGCAGTGTCAACTGTTACTTCTCCTTTTTTATTTCTAATTCTATTGATTTGAGTCTTCTCCCGTTTTTTCTTGATGAGACTGGCTAATGGTTTATCAATTTTGTTTATCTTCTCAAAGAACCAGCTTTTAGTTTTATTGATCTTTGCTATCGTTTCCTTCATTTCTTTTTTATTTATTTCTGATCTCATATTTATTATTTCTTTCCTTCTGCTAAATCTGGGGGAGGGGTTGTTTCTTTTTTCTCTAATTGCTTTAGGTGTAAGGTTAGGTTTTTTATCTGAGATGTTTCTTGTTTCTTAAGGTAGGATTGTATTGCTATAAACTTCCCTCTTAGAACTACTTTTGCTGCATCCTGTAGGCTTTGGATCATCGTATTTTCATTGTCATCTGTCTCTAGGTATTTTTCGATTTCCTCTTTAATTTCTTCAGTGATCTCTTGGTTATTAAGTAGTGTGTTGTTTAGCCCCCATGTTTTTGTATTTTTTAGAGATCTTTTCCTGTCATTGATATCTAGTCTCATAGCGTTGTGGTCGGAAAAGATACCTGATACAAGTTCAATTTTCTTAAATTTACCAAGGCTTGATTTTTGACCCAAGATATTATCTATCTTGGAGAATGTTCCCTGAGCACTTGAGAAGAAAATGTATTCTGTTGGCTTTGGATGGAATGTCCTATAAATATCAATTAAGTCCATCTTGTTTAATGTGTCATTTAAAGCTTGTGTTTCCTTATTTATTTTCATTTTGGATGATTTGCCCATTGGTGAAAGTAGGGTGTTAAAGTCCCGTACTATGATTGTGTTACTGTTAGTGGGAATATAAATGGATACAGCCAGTATGGAGAACAGTATGGAGGTTCGTTAAAAAACTAAAAATAGAACTATCACACGACCCAGCAATCCCACTACTGGGCATATAGCCTGAGAAAATCATAATTCAAAATGAGTCATGTACCACAATGTTCATTGCAGCTCTATTTACAATAGCCAGGACATGGAAGCAACCTAAGTGTCCATCAACAGATGAATGGATAAAGAAGATGTGGCACATATATACAGTGGAATATTACTCAGCCATAAAAAGCAACGAAATTGAGTTAGTTGTAGTGAGGTAGATGGACCTAGAGTCTGTCATACAGAGTGAAGTAAGTCAGAAAGAGAAAAACAAATACCGTATGCTAACACATATATATGGAATCTAAAAATAAATAAATAAATAAGTTAAAAAGTTGTCATGAAGAAACTAGGGGCAGCACAGGAATAGAGACATGGACTTACTAGAGAATGGACTTGAGGACACGGGGAGGGGGAAGCGTAAACTGGGACAAAGTGAGAGAGTGGCAAGGACATATATACACTACCAAATATAAAACCGATAGCTAGTGGGAAGCAGCCGCATAGCACAGGGCGACCACCTCTGGGCTTTGTGACCACCAAGAGGGGTGGGATAGGGAAGGTGGGAGGGAGGGAGACGCAATCCCATTCCTGGGCATATATCTGGAGAAAACTCGAATTCAAAAAGATACATGCACCCCTATGCTCATAGCAGCACTATTTACAATAGCCAAAACATGGAAACAACCTTAATGTCCATTGATAGATGAATGGATAAAGAATATGTGGTATATAGACACAATGGAATACTCACCCATAAAAGAAAACAAAATAATGCCATTCACAACATAGATGGACCTAGAGATGATTATACTAAGTGAAGTAAGTCACACAGAAAAAGAAAATTTCATATGATATAGCTTATATGAGGAATCTGAAAAATGATACAAATGAATTTGTTTACAAAAAAGAAATTGACCCACAGACTTAGAAAACAAACTTATGGTTACCAAAGGGGAAACGTGAGGGCGGTGGGAGGGATAAATTAGGAGTTTGGGATTAACATATACACACTACTATATATATAAAATAGGTAACCAACAAGGACTTACTGTATAGCACAGGGAACTCTACTCAATATTTTGTAATAACCTACGAGGGAAAAGAATCTGAAAATTATATATATATATATATATATATATATATATATATATATATGTATATATAACTGAATCAGTGTACTGCACACTTAAAACTAACACGACATTGTAAATCATCTATACTTCAATAAAAAAGTGCAAGAAAAATTTAAAAATACAGAAACCAAAAACAACAGAATACACTTTCTTCTCAAGTGCTCATGGAACATTCTTCAGGATAGATCATATCTTGGGTCACAAATCAAGCCTTGATAAATTTCAGAAAATTGAAATCATATCAAGCAACTTTTCCGACCAAAATGCTATAAGATTAGAAATTAACTACAGGGAAAAAAAATAAAAAACACAAACACATGGAGGCTAAATAATACATTACTAAATAACCAAGAGATCACTGAAGAAATCAAAGAGGAAATCAAAAATTGCCTAGAGACAAATGCCAATGAAAATATGATGATCCAAAACCTATGGGATGCAGCAAAAGCAGTTCTAAGAGGGAAGTTTATAGCAATACAATCCTACCTCAAGAAACAAGAAGAAGCTCAAATAAACAATCTAACCTTACACCTAAAGCAATTAGAGAAAGAAGAACAAAAAAAACCAAAGTTAGCAAACAGACAGAAACCATAAAGATCAGATCAGAAATAAATGGAAAAGAAATGAAGGAAACAATAGCAAAGATCAGTAAAACGAAAAGCTAGTTTTTTGAGAAGATAAACAAAATTGATAAACCATTAGCTAGACTTATCATGAAAAAAAGGGAGAAGACTCAAATCAACAGAATTAGAAATGAAAAAGAAGTAACAACTGACACAAGAAATACCAAGCATCATGAGAGATTACTACAAGCAACCATATGCCAGTAAAATGGACAACCTGGAAGAAATGGACAAATTCTCAGAAAAGCACAACCTTCTGGGACTGCACCAGGAAGAAACAGAAAACATAAACAGACCAATCACAAGCACTGAAATTGAAACTGTGATTAAAAATCTTCCAACAAACAAAAGCCCAGGACCAGGTGGCTTCACAGGCGAAGTCTATCAAACATTTAGAGAAGAGCTAACACCTATCCTTCTCAAACTCTTCCCAAATAGAGCAGAGGGAGGAGCACTCCCAAACTCATTCTACGAGGCCACCATCACCCAGATACCAAAACCAGACAAAGATTTCACAGTAAAAGAAAACTACAGGCCAATATCACTGATGAACATAGATGCAAAAATCCTCCGCAAAATAGTACCAAACAGAATCCAGCAGCACATTAAAAGGATCATACACAATGACCAAGTGGGGTTTATCCAAGGAATGCAAGGATTCTTCAATATACGCAAATCAATCAATGTGATACACCATATTAACAAACTGAAGGATAAAAACCGTATGATCATCTCAATAGATGCAGAAATAGCTTTCAACAAAATTCAACACACATTTGTGATAAAAACTCTCCAGAAAGTAGGCATAGAGGGAACTTACCCCAACATATTAAAGGCCATATATGACAAACCCACAGCCAACATCATTCTCAATGGTGAAAAACTGGAACCATTTCCACTAAGATCAGGAACAAGACAAGATTGCCCACTCTCACCACTGTTATTCAACATAGTTTTGGAAGTTTTAGCCACAGCAATCAGACAAATAAAAGAAATAAAAGAAATCCAAATCAGAAGAGAAGAAGTAAAACTGTCACTGTTTGCAGGTGAAATGATACTATATAGAGAGAATCCTAAATATGTTACCAGAAAACTATTACAGCTAATCAATGAATTTGGTAGAGTAGCAGGATACAAAATTAATGCAAAGAAATCTCTTGCCTTCCCATACACTAATGATGAAAATCTGAAAGAGAAATTACGGAAATACTCCCATTTACCACTGCAACAAAAAGAATAAAATACCTAGGAATAAACCTACCTAAGGAGACAAAACACCAGTATGCAGAAAACTATGACATTGATGAAAGAAATTAAAGATGATACAAACAGATGGAGGGATATACCATTTTCTTAGATTAGAAGAATCAATATTGTGAAGATGACTATACTACCCAAAGCAATCTAAAGATGCAATGCAATCCCTATCAAACTACCAATGGCATTTTTCACAGAACTAGAACAAAAAATTTCACAATTTGTATGGAAATACAAAAGACCCTGAATATCCAAAACAATCCTGAGAAAGAAAAACGGAGCTGGAGGAATCAGGCTCCCTGACTTCAGACTATACTACAAAGCTACAGTAATCAAGACAGTATGGTAGTGGCACAAAACCAGAAATATAGATCAATGGAACAGGATGAAAGCCCAGAGATAAACCCATGCCCATATGGTCACCTTATTTTCGATAAAGGAGGCAAGAATATACAATGGAGAAAAGACAGCCTCTTCAGTAAGTGGTACTGGGAAAACTGGACAGCTACATGTAAAAGAATGAAATTAGAACACTCCCTAACACCATCAACAAAAATAAACTCAAATGGATTAATGACCTAAATGTAAGGCCAGACACCATAAAACCCTTAGAGGAAATCTTAGGCAGAACACTCTATGACATAAATCACAGCAAGATCTTTTTGACACACCTCTGAGAGAAATGGAAATAAAAACAAAAATAAACAAATGGGACCTAATGAAACTTAAAAGCTTTTGCACACAAAGGAAACCATAAACAAGACAAAAAGACAACCCTCAGAATGGGAGAAAATATTTGCAAACGAAGCAACTGACAAAGGATTAATCTCCAAAATTTACAAGCAGCTCATGAACTCAATATCCAACAAACAAACAAACCAATCCAAGAAATGGCAGAGACCTAAATAGACATTTCTCCAAAGCAGATATATACAGACTGCCCACAAGCACATGAAAGGATGCTCAACAACACTAATCATTATAGAAATACAAATCAAAACTACAATAAGGTATCACCTCACACCAGTCAGAATGGCCATCATCAAAAAAAATCTACAAAGAATACATGCTGGAGAGGGTGTGGAGAAAAGGGAACCCTCTTGCACTCTTGGTGGGAATGTAAATTGATACAGCCACTATTAAGAACAGTATGGAGGTTCCTTAAAAAAAGTAAAAATAGAACTACTGTATTACCCATCAATCCCAATACTTATACTTTCTTATGGCATATACCATAAGAAAACCATAATCCCAAAAGAGTCATGTATCACAATGTTCACTGCAGCTCTATTTACAATAGCCAGGGCATGGAAGCAACCTAATTGTCCATCGAAAGATGAATGGATAAAGAAGATGTGGCACATATATACAATGGAATATTACTCAGCCATAAAAAGAAACGAAATTAAGTTATTTGTAGTGAGGTGGATGGACCTAGAGTCTGTCATACAGAGTGAAGTAAGTCAGAAAGAGAAAACAAATACCGTATGCCAACACATATATATGGAATCTAAAAAAATGGTTCTGATCAACCTAGGGGCAGGACAGGAATAAAGATGCAGACATATAGAATGGACTTGAGGACACAGGAAGGGGGAAGGGTAAGCTGGGACGAAGTGAGAGAGTAACATTGACATATATACACTACCAAATGTAAATAGATAGCTAGTGGGAAGCAGCCACATAGCACAGGGATATCAGCTTGGTGCTTTGTGACCACCTAGAAGGGTGGGATAGGGAGGGTCGGAGGGAGATGCAAGAGGGAGGGGATATGGGGATATATGTGTATGTATAGCTGATTCACTTTGTTATACAGCAGAAACTAACACAACAACGTAAAGCAATTATACTCCAATAAAGATGTTTAAAAAAAAAAAACCCTTCCTAGGATCTGTCATTAGCTAGAACAATAAGCACTTCTTAATAGCTAGTGAATAGCTAAAGCAGTACATGTCTGTGTTATTATGTCTTTTCAATATTACTTCAAATTTTCAAGTTAAAGTAGATTAAAGTCACAAATGAAATTTAAATAAATAAATAAAAATAAATATAATTATCTCTAGGGAACATGTCTGGGGCTGGGGAATTGAGATTGGGGAGATGGATTTTAACTTTTTAAATTACACTTATTTTAAATTTATTATTTATTTTACACTTATTTTAAATTTATTAATTATTTTTTTTTTTTTTTTTTTTTTTTTTTTTTTTTTTTTTTTTTTTTTTGTGGTACGCAGGCCTCTCACTGTTGTGGCCTCTCCCGTTGCGGAGCACAGGCTCCGGATGAGCAGGCTCAGCGGCCATGGCTCACGGGCCTAGCTGCTCCGCAGTATGTGGGATCTTCCCGGACCGGGGTGCGAACCCGTGTCCCCCTGCATCGGCAGGCAGACTCTCAACCACTGCGCCACCAGGGAAGCCCAAATTTATTAATTATTTACACTTATTTAAAATTTATTTTACTCTTTTTCCTTTATTCTAGTGCATAACAGAAAGCCGAAACCCAAGGTTATTATACATTCCCAACTTTAGAAATCTTTGTAAGTGTAGGGGTTCAGAACAGTCCTCCCCAAGATGTCTACTTTGACACGTGGATTATTTTGAGCTAAAGGTAGTGGAGTCCCTTGGAGCTCAAGAGAAACTACTGACCCTCCCTTAGCTACTTAAGAGAAGTTTATATTGGAAACTTTTCCCAGAAAAGAATTATGATCAGAGATAAATTTTATCTAAGCGGACCTATCTATCTGGCAGGACAAACATCTAATTATTAAACATCTGCTCTTCTTAGCATCCTGTGAATGACCCTCCTGTCCTTGGATTCCCCTGGCCCTTAGCCCATTCCTTAGCTCAGGATGGCATATACACCTCCTTTTACCTTTCTGCCTCTGATCCTCTCATGTATGTAGGATTCCTGTACATACGAAGTTAAATTTGATTTTCTTCTGCTAATATGTCTCATGTCATTTTATTTGACGAGCCACAAAGAACCAAAGAAGGGAAGGGGGGCAGGAAATTCCCCCCTTCCCGACAGAAGATTGGGGAACCCAATTTGCATATCTGCCCCTGTGTCAGGGGTCAGGTTTAGGGTAAGGCACATGGGATTAGGTATTCGAGGTTGTTGACAAATGTTCTAGATCTGTGATAAATTCAAGCCTTCTGGGGTAAAGTAATGAAGCCACAAACTGATTCAAAGACTATAAAGGGTAACAGCAGGTTTTCGAAGTTCACACAGTAATATGTCCAGGTTCCCTGGAATTAGTTCAGGCAGTCAGGGATTAGGGCAAAACATTGCTGTCCTGGATGGTTCCTGCATTTTCCCCACACTAGTCATAGGCTAGGTGACCAATTTGACCAAGCCAAATTGGTCACATATCACAATGCCAGAGTGGAATAAAGGGAATAAAATATTTGTCATATTATAGGTTTCAAATAGAAGATCTCAACAGCTGAGGAGGAGCAAATACTTTTAATCTAACTGCTGAATCCAAGCTAAGGGGTTGGATTATCAGGAGAAAACTTGATCGTAAGGTATGGGAACTTGGGTGCAGGGTGGTCCATATTAATTCTGGTAAAGCATGACTGACTTACTGTCTAAGTAACTTTCTTGAAGGGCCAGGCTCTTGGCATTTAACATATTTAGTAAATGCCAACCTGTTCTCTATTCACAAAACTAACTCTTTTTGAAGGCTTTCTGTTGCCCAGAGCCAGAAATAATTCTTCTCTTCTTCATCTCCCAAAGCACTTTTTCCAATTTTTATGGCATTTAGCATGTTATGTTATATACTCTGATTACATATGTGCATTTGTTACTTCCCTCGTTAATCTCTGAACTCATGGAAATTTTGGGTATATGCATTTGTCACAGGGACTGGCCATGGGCCTTGCACATCATTTGTGAAAGCAGATTCAATACCAGATTAAGTATTACCTGAGGACCCCAAGATGACAAATTTTGCCCATCTCTTTTGAGACTGAATTGTCATCTGCAATGTGCCTTATGACCATGCTTTGGATGCGTCACAGAATTCAGAGTTTACATTGCCATATACAAGCTATAAGTATATACTATTATTTCCACTTATAACCTTTAGAGGAATGGAAATGTTTTCTATTGGTGTTAACAGGTACTACACATCCTTCTAGATCAGATATTTGTGTTAAGAAACTAAACAATGATTTTCATTAATAAGAACTGCGAAGATATTTGAATATGTCTGTTTTAATAATAACAATTTCTTCAGGCTGCATAGTTTAAGCTACTTTCTAAGATTACATCATCTAAATCCTTATAAAAGTTACAATATTTTTCCACAAAGACAAACTAAGACTCTACATATCCATTGTCTATAAACCTAAAATAGTAATGAAAATTCGTGCAAGCAACATTCAAAGTAAGCAATTTTCTGTGATTTTAAGTATATGCAAAGAAATTCTGAGTAACCTACACATTCAAGGTGTGTCTTCTAAGAAATAAAGATCTGGGGTCTACTTATGTTCCAGAGAATTCCTTTTTTCCTCTTCTCCTAAGGCTGTTATCTCTTTTCTTGTTATTATGGATGAAATTGGTTTAGAACATAAAAAACAGAATTGATATTTGATCCTTTTTTTTTTTTTTTTTTTTTTTTTTTGCGGTATGCGGGCCTCTCACTGTTGTGGCCTCTCCCGTTGCGGAGCACAGGCTCCAGACGCGCAGGCTCAGCGGCCACGGCTCACGGGCCCAGCCGCTCCGCGGCATATGGGATCCTCCCAGACCAGGGCACGAACCCGTATCCCCTGCATCAGCAGGCGGACTCTCAACCACTGCGCCACCAGGGAGGCCCGATATTTGATCCTTGAATAATGCTGAAGATAATATATGCAGGGAAGTTTTTCCAAGCATGTCTGGGTATATACCTTTGAATTTTACTGGAAAACATGTCATTTCATTCAGAACTCTGAATTAAGATGCACAATTTTTTGCTGAAGGCTATTTTAAATTAGGCTAATAAATTGCTACTCTCTGCCTTGCGTGATAATGCATTACATTATCTACTCAAGTACATGTATTGTTTGACTCTAATGGTGTGGAAATTAAATGTTAGACATGGGCCAGATGTTCCTATAGATGAACATGAAGTATGACTCTGGCATAGTTGTGTCTCACTGGGACAGAGAGAAGAATGCGGCAACCACCTCAAAAAATATCCTCTGATATTGGTCTCGTAAGAACTACCATTGTGTAAGCCTAGACCTTCTCTTTGTCCTTGTCTTTGAGAAGTGTTATAAATGTCAGCAGTATTTGCACCTGTTCGTGAGGAAAGAGACCTTGTTTCCTAAAATACAGGATAAAACAAATCATGAGTATAAAACTACCTGGAGGGGTATCCAGAGATGGTAAATATCTGTCATCTTTATTGGACAGACAGCAGCTGCTTGGAATGTTTCCCTGGACTGAGCACCTCAACGTGGCAGTGAGGGGTCATTCCTTTGCAACTGCAAAGAGTTCACAGCAGGGTAGGAGGGATGTGGAAGTTGGGGGGAAGGGAAATGGCAAACAAATGGGCCTTATGGTGAATTTTAATCAAGATTTCCTGCTGGCTTTAGCCCCATTGGAAAAAAAGGGGAAAAAAAAGAAACCCATAATCTCCTATTTGAGGCTAACTTACGAATGGGATCATAACTCAAATAGCAGAAACACGTCATAAGAATGAGGGGGGGCGGGGGAGCACACAGAGTGTTTGCTGCTCTTGCTTCTACTGATGCTAAACAGACTACTGCTAATATGTCAATATATCTTTGAAAATCATCAGAGAAGTGGCATAGGAGATAAATACATTACATCATCTTACCATAAGTCAGTCACCCACTCACTGAGAAATGTTTTTGAGGATCTGTGTTAATGGATGCAAGGATGGGCTTCTGGAAGCTTAGAGGTGGGTGCACTTCAGTTGTGGATAAAAAAGTGAAGAAGGAAATCTATGGGCATGTTCAATAATATCCAAGAAAAACTGTGGAGAAAGACAAACACATCTCACTGCAAGGCTAGGTCAGTGTTTGCAAGTATCTTCTTTTAAAAGAGCTGCTGACTTCCAAGAGGAATATCATGAGAAAATGCAACATGGAGAAAGAGAAGAATTTATCCCTTCATGAGTTATTTCAGCTGCAAGTGTTGCTATCATTTTCCCCTCTCACTCTCTTGTGTTTTGCTTGAAATATGGACAGTGAGGGATTCATTGCTTTGTGCACTAGAGGTTTCATTCGTATGCTTCTCACTAACAGTGATACTTCCTTTCTGATTTATGTGACTTCATTTCTATTTTCTTTATTTAGCATCATTTCTGATTTTTAGTCCAATAAACTGATTTCTCAGGAGTCGCCTAACTTTTCTCTTTTGCCTTGTTCTTCTGTCTTCTTTCCTTCTTTGTTAGGTCACTTTTGGGGAAAAAAAGTAGTGTTTTGAAAATCTTTTTCTTATTAATCATAAAGGCAAAGTAGTCAGTTTTTATCTCTCACATGAATTTTCTACACAGATGAATGTCATGCCTTTCTGGATCTCCCTCTCAAGCTATACATGAACAGAAACCTATCATTTTCCTATTATAAAATATTATTAGTCACATGTTCAATATGTTCCTAATGTCATCAACTCCAGAAAATTAAAATAATCTATTCCTGCCTTCCAGGACCATTGAGGTTCATGAGTTGATAAGTAACTGTCGGGAACCTTCACCTGTTGGATAAAATTGCTCCCATTTCTCTTAGTCCCTGAAGTTTTCCTTCCTTATCATCTAATCAAATGGCTTCTCATGATCCCTGAAATAGAGAGTTGGCAGAATACCCTTCGATAGGTTGATGTTGGCATTTTTGTGCTTAACAAGTTTCCTGGTTATCCTGCCAAAATCAACAATTGACATCTTAAAGTCAAACTGTTTTGCTCTTTTTTTAATGTGCTAGAAGATAGCTTTAATAATGAGACATTAAATACAGTCACCAAACAAGCAGAGCAAAAAGGGGGAAATGAGGGAGAACAAGAAGAGAAAACATGAGCTTCTGATGGTCTTGCTCTTAATTGGTCATTTCCTCTAGACTCTCACGTCTTCAGCTTTAGTACAGTTAAGTGGATGGAGTCAGGAAGAAGGGAAGAAGGAGGCCATTTTGACCCTTAGCCTCTACAAGAAGAGTCATCTGCAGAACCATTATGAGTTCACTAGGTATTTTACTGAGGTTGGAGACTAAAGCCTTAACTGGCTTTGTCCTCTGGACATATGTTTCCCTGCACACCTAAAGAAGCAGATTACCATGGCAGGATAACCTGGGAATCCAGGATCCTTAATAATATTCAAGTACTAAATATTGTGTAGCTAGAATGGTATATTGGTAAAGAACATGAATTTGGGAGTTAGGGAGGCTTGAAATAGAATCACATCATCACCACCAATGGTCTGTATGGTCATGGCCAAGTTGTTTAAATCCCCTCAACCTCAGCTTTCTTATTTGTACAGTAAATGTGACTATAGTATGAACTTCATAGGATTATTGTGATTATTAAATGAGATAATATACATTAAAATGTTTAATCAAGTGCTTAGTGCATACACCCTAAATACATGTTATCTGCTATTAGTAAAGCATTAATACTAATCATAATCATATCGGTAAAGGTTAGTAGGAAAAGGGTTTTTTTAAAAAGTTCAGTCAGACTCTGGCTGTTTAGGATAAACTGAGTATTTTTCCTAAATCCAGCAGTCTTGGTAGACTGCAATCTTGAAAATAATTGGGGAATTGAGGCTAACACATATGAAACAACATGAACGCAGAGATAAAAACAATATTTTATATACGAACTTTGTTTTCAAAACTATTATGAGTTGTACCTATCCACTTAGGTCTTTTTGGTCTTGTTTTTGGTCTTATTTTTTGCTTTGCTTTTTTTTGTTCAAAGAGAAGCGGGAGGTTTCCTGTGTGAATTCTGGACCTACTACAATTGCTCACTTGCTTATCAAACATTGCTTGCTTGAAAATGATTTGCCCAGAAATTACTAGATGTGAGGTCTTTATGTTAACCCAGAATATATCATCTCAGTTTGACCTCTGCCATCACTATTATTGTAAGGGTTTAGATTTGGCATCCAGTCCCTGCTTTCTTCAGCTTCTGACCCTTACCTCCAGTTTTTGGAACTGCTGTCCTTAATTTCACTCTGGCAGTGCCAAAAGACTACTCATAATGTTGCCATGATATTTGTATTGTGTTTTACAGTTTAGCAAGTGTTTTTGCATGCAATTGGTTCATTTAAACATATGAATACGCACTAAATTATGTAGCATGTAATGTGTGGATTGTAAGAGAGTAGATACAACAAACCAGTAAAAGATGTATTGGTCTAGGAAGACTTCATATACTGGAGGATTGGACTGGGCATTGAAGATGGAGCACGATAGTGTTTATCTTTCATACCTTCTCATTTCATTCATTTTGTTTAGTTTTATATAACAAATGAATATATTCTCCTTAGTGACAGAAAAAGCAACTGGGGTAAATTAAATAATTGTAGAAATTCAGAATTTTTTCATCATATGAGATAATAGATACTAAAAGATTCCTCTAAGAAAAACATTATTAAATCCATCAATAAATTATAGTCAATATGGATTTATTTAATTTACATATTTTAAAATTAGTAACCTCTATGCCTCCTTTCCTCTGAGTTTATTCTTTTATAATATTTAATTTTTGAGTTTATTATATAACTGGGGTAATAATAATTACCCAGTGGTTTTATCTTAGAGTTATATTAAATGAATTATTTGACCTCCTGTCCTATTATCATGGTTTTCTTAATTTCTGTATTCTTTATTTTGATTCACCTCTTTATTGGTTGCATTTAATCTTGAAGTAGCTTTCTCAAAAAAAAATTTAATTGCTGCTGAGTTTCACTGAACATGTTATTTCATGTGTGGAAATACTTTTATGTTGTTTTATGTTGTTTTCATCTGAAGAGAAAACTGACTTGATGTAATGGAGATTTTGTTATATTATTTTAGAAACTGAGTATTTATTGTGAGACCAGTCAGATCTTCCCACATATATGTTACTTGCTTTTTCTTTCTGGAAACTTAAAGTGTGCTCTGTTATTCAATAACTTAACTAACTGTTTTTTATATTACTAGCTTTATATCAACTCTTCTTGGTAATGATGCATCCTACCAACTGGAAGATTCAGTCATGATTTTACTTTAGGTAAATTTTCCTGTATTATATCTCTGGTTATTTTCTGTGCTACTGGTTGGAGTCTTCACTTCAGCAATATCAATCACCTCTATGGTGGATATAGTTTCCACATCTACTGCCTTTCTAATTATTTTAAACTTATTATCTCTTTACTTCTACTCACTATGAATAAATAAAGCCTTATCTCCATGATAATTTTCTGTTTCTTGCTGCTTCTAGTCTATTTTATTAGTTCTTTCTTATCTTACATATTTTTTTTTACAACATCCCTTTTCTTCTTATTCTCATCTTTTTTTGTATTATTGTGCTTTCCTTGTGTTACTGAATCCATATCCTTATTGGATTACTCAATGGATACAAAGCACCAGCAGAGACTCTGTCTTTGTTCCTTGGATTGCATATTTTTTCATATTGAATATCTATGTTACCTTTCAAAATAAATGCCTTTCTACACTTATAAATTTTGATTTTTGTGGGCTTTAATATAATTTCATAGCTCTCAAACCATTTCCTTTCCTTTTCTACCTTTGTCCAGATCTTAATTTTTCTCTGAAATAGTGTTTGTGATTTTACCTGGACATCATTCCCACTTTATCTGGGATCACTTGTCTTCCCTTATGAACTAGAGGGCGTACAGAGCAGGATGTAGAGAAGGGGAAAGCACAGCTGAGGCTGACTGCAATCTTTGCTGAGCTCCCAAGTTCACTCTTATTGCTGAGATCCCACCAGATGTCCTTTATTAGACTCATTCCACCCAGCTTGGCATGAATTCAACTCTTTGGGGCTTTGGCTCACTCCCCCAACTTAGCACTATATGCTGGAGCAAGAGAATTAGGGCCTTCCTGTTTCTGTCAAGGTCCAGATGTAGTTTGTAAAGCATTTACTTAGTGTTTATCTTGATTTTCTCAGGCACATCTACTCATCCCTTTAGCCCGCTTCTTTTCAAGTTAGAGTATTCAGAAGTATCCTCAGGATTTTTATAGCTTCCTATATCCTTAGTCCTGCTTCCTGAGGTAGGAGCAGGGTTGGGAATCCTGTCAACTTGGTCATTATACCAGAATCTTCTTTCCTTTCACCGGTCATCACTTTTTGGAGTTTATAATTTTCCATATTTCTTTCTACTGATGGAAATTTTGTTGTAGGGTTGTTTTTGCTTTTGTTTATTGAAGGTGGGAGATTCTGTACCACTATTTCATGGTGCCACCACCTCTCAGACTTAAAGTTATATTCAACTGTTTTTGTGAGATATGCACCTTAAAAATGTAGATTAAATACTAATGTATTGAAATAAATAAGAAGGTATGTGAAACACTTAAATTCAATGGCTTGGGCTATCAAAAATATTAAAATTTATCAACACTGAGTGTTCCTTTTGTATGAAGTTTTGGACCTAGTGGTGTGAGAGACATAAAGGCAAGTAAATAGAGACAGGGAAATGGAAAGAGACACAAATATGCTTATGATTATTCTACAAAGGAACATTAAGTACTTTCAATAACAAATCATAGACTCAGTGTTTAGGTGAGTTAGTATTCCCAGTTAAGGGAATATCAAAAGGCATAATGGAGAACACAGCATTGATAATGTATTTCAGAGATAATTAGGGAAGAGGATAAAGTCATAAATTTTAGATATGGAGGTAGAAAAGCAGAGACTTTAGTAGGAAAAGAACAAGCTATATGATAAGCATATAATTTTACACACACAGGTGCATTGGGGGCGATGGGAAAAAAAGACTAAAAGTGGAGTGTGGAGCTGCAGTGTAGGCAACTGAATGCCAGAGTGACTTAACTAATGGATAAGATTAGATAAGTCTTTCTATTGAAAGCCATGAATAGTTACAATAAGCAAGTAGTAATAGTAAGCAAGAGCATGATACAAATAGGTCAGCAAGGATGAACATTAACCTGGTGGGAGGACAGAGGTTGAATCCTGAGATATTGCAAAAAATGCCACAGTAGGTATCATGAGACAGTCTCCCCTTCCAGCTTTTCCACACTACCCAGATGTGTGAGACAGTGAGTCATTTGACCCCTCCTGACCCCACTGCTCTCTTTGTAAAATAAAGGTGGTGAACCTGGGTTCTGATATTTATTCTAGCTCTCACATAGCAGAGGTCTGGATATTGTGATAAGGAAAACATGGGAAATACGAAGACTCTTTAGAATATAGTAATGATTTTTGCAAAAATAAATGGAGGGAATGAATTATGGTGATTGGAGTACTTATAGAAAATATTTTTGTAATTCAAGGGAATTTTCAGAGGAAGAATCAAGTAGGAGAAATTGTATTCTAAGATGATTCCAAGTTTCTGATTTTGTGTTATAGGAGGATACAGATGACCTTCAGAAGTGGAGAAACCAGGCTAAGGAGCTTCTTTTAAGAACAGAATCATTACATCAGCATGGAATATTGGGATGTTAAGGTAGTGATGCCTACATACAGTGATGGTAATTTGGCAGTTAGAAATACAAGTCTAATACCACGAAAGAAAAATGTAAGAAATTTAATAATCACCTTTATAAAAGTAATCATTGAACTATAAAAGTGGAATGTAGTTTGTGAGATAGAGAGGAAATAAACAGAAAATGCAGTATAAATTCAACCTTTAAAGGAATGCTTAATAGTAGTTAAGATGCTCTAGGCAAAATATAAGCGGTAGAGAAAGGAAAGATAGTAACATGAATAATTTGTTCATTGATCAACCAATGTTTGAGGGGTACTTACTGAAAGACACTGAACTGATACTTTAGGAAGGAAAATTAAATTCCACCCTCAAATCTGACAGAAATATGACGTGTTGTTTTTTATTTTGGTTAATTATGTACATCTATTAAGAGATATGGCTAAATGCCTTGAGAATTCTGAGAGCAGATATATTATTGAATACTTTCTACTGGGAGATACATGGGAATATTACTTTACATAGTAATTGGCATTTCTTCCAATACTTAAAGATGGATAAAATATTCATAATGGAGAGAATTTGGTAGGGAAAATCCCAGATGGAAATTGATACTAGTTGTGGTTCTATAGTAGTGGGGATGCTTGTAGGAAGCCTAAAGCACAATCTGATGGAGATCTGGGAATACTTGAGTCACTATTTATAGGGACTGTTTATAGAGATGCTAGCAGGATTAAGGGATGAACAAGGGATGTTGAGGGGCCCAAGGACACACAACAGTGAGAGGTCACACCTAGGAAAGAGTGTTCTAAGGATCATTGAAGATTGGAGCCATGGAGAGAGGACCCCCTGGCAGAGCTGTAGTCCTTGAGGGATACAGCCACTGCAAGAGCCATGATGCTGAAGCAGGACAGGAGCAGGTGGGGAAACAACCCCAGTCCCTTTTTTTAAATTGAAGTATAGTTGATTTATAGTATTATATTAGTTTCAGGCATACAGCATTGTGATTCAGTATTTGCACAGATCATACTCCATTAAAAGTTATTAAAGATAATGGCTCTAATTCCCTGTGCTAGGCAATATATCCTTGTTGCTTACCTATTCTATACATGGTAGTTTGTATCTCTTAAACTCATACCCTAATTTGCCCCTCTCCCTCACCTCCATCTCTTTCCTCCCATTCCTCAATCTCCTGCTGTGACTCCCATCCGTAGATTCCAACAAGAAGCAAGGGAGCAAGGGAGCTAGGGTGCACAGTGAGGAGGGACAGCTCCCTGGATCACAGCTCTGAGGTGGATAGTGGATTGGGGTAGGGGCCAAATGAAGAACAACCACCATAACTACTTAGTTGGCAGAGAATAAAGCATGTATATGATAAAAACAAATAATTCATTCTGACTAGAATAAATAATATATGAGGGTGAGAAGCCCTAAGTGTGCTTATAACAGTAAGTGGTGAGGGGAGCTTCAAGATGGAGGAAAAGTACGACGCAGAGATCACCTTCCTCCCCACAAATACATCAGAAATACATCTACACGTGGAACAACTCCTACAGAACACCTACTGAACGCTGGCAGAAGACCTCAGACCTCCCAAAAGGCAAGAAACTCCCCACGTACCTGGGTAGGGCAAAAGAAAAAACAGAGACAAAAGAATAGGGACGGGACCTGCACCAGTGGGAGGGAGCCGTGAAGGAGGAAAGATTTCCACACACTAGGAAGCCCCTTCACGGGTGGACATGGGGGAGTGGATGGGGGGGAAGCTTCGGAGCCACGGAGGAGAGCGCAGCAACAGGGGTGCGGAGGGCGAAGTGGAGAGATTCCCGCACAGAGGATCGGTGCTGACCAGCGCTCATCAGCCCAAGAGGCTTGTCTGCTCACCCGCCAGGATGGGCCGGGGCTGGGAGCTGAGGCACGGGCTTCGGAGGCTGGATCCCAGGGAGAGGACTGGGTTTGGCAGTGTGAACACAGCCTGAAGGTGGCTAGTGTGCCACAGCTAGCCGGGAGGGAGTCCGGGAAAAAGTCTGGAGCTGCCAAAGAGGCAAGAGACTTTTTCTTCCCTCTTTTCTTGCCTCTTTGTTTCCTGGTGCACGAGGAGAGGGGATTCAGAGCACCGCTTAAAGGAGTTCCAGAGATGGGCGTGAGCCGCAGCTACCAGCGCGGACCCCAGAGACGGGCATGGGACTCTAAGGCTGCTGTTGCCGCCACCAAGAAGCCTCTGTGCAAGCACAGGTCACTGTCCACACCTCCCCTCCCAGGAGCCTGTGCAGCCCGCCACTGCCAGGGTCCCGTGATCCAGGGACAACTTCCCCGGGAGAACACACAGCGCGCCTGAGGCTGGTGCAACGTCATGCTGGCCTCTGACGCTGCAGGCTCGCCCCACACTCCATACCCCTCCCTGCCCCCGGCCTGAGTGAGCCAGAGCCCCCGAATCAGCGGCTCCTTTAACCCCATCCTGTCTGAGCGGGAATAGACACCCTCAGGAGACCTACACGCAGAGGTGGGTCCAAATCCAAAGCTGAACCCCAGGAGCTGTGTGAACAAAGAAGAGAAAGGGAAATCTCTCCCAGCAGCCTCAGGAGCAGTGGATTAAATCTCTATAATCGACTTGATGTACCTGCATCCGTGGAATACCTGAATAGAAAATGAATCATCCCAAATTGAGGAGGTGGATTTGGGGAGCAATGATATATATATATTTTTTTCCCCTTTTTCTCTTTTTGTGAGTGTGTATGTGTATGCTTCTGTGTGTGATTTTATCTGTATAGCTTTGTTTTGACCATTTGTCCTAGGGTTCGGTCTGTCTTTTCTTTTTTCTAATACAGTTTTTAGCACTTGTTATCATTGGTGGATTTGATTTTTGGTTTCGTTGCTCTCTTCTTCCTTTAAAAAAATTTTTTTTATTACATTAAAAATTTTTTTAAATAATTATTTATTTTAATAACTTTATTTTATTTTACTTTATTTTATCTTCTCCTTTCTTTCTTAATTTTTTTCTCCCTTTTATTCTGAGCCATGTGGATGACAGGCTCCTGGTGCTCCAGCCAGGCATCAGGGCTGTGCCTCTAAGGTGGGAGAGCCAAGCTCAGGACACTGGTCCACAAGACACCTCCCACCTCCATGTAATATCAAACGGCAAAAATCTCCCAGAGATCTCCATCTCAACACCAACACCCAGGTTCACTCAACGACCAGCAAGCTACAGTGCTGGACACACTATGCCAAACAACTAGCAAGACAGGAACACAGCCCCATCCATTAGCAGACAGGCTGCCAAAAACCATAATAAGGCCACAGACACCCCCGAAAAACACGACCAGACGTGGACCTGCCCACCAGAAAAACAAGATATAGGCTCATCCACCAGAACACAGGCACCAGTCCCCTCCATCAGGAAGCCTACACAACCCACTGAACCAACCTTAGCAACTGGGGACAGACACCAAAAACAATGGGAACTATGAACCTGCAGCCTGCGAAAAGGAGACCCCAAACAAGTAACTTACACAAAATGAGAAGACAGAGAAACACACAGCAGCTGAAGGAGCAAGGCAAAAACCAAGCAGACCTAACAAATGAAGAGGAAACAGACAGTCTACCTGAAAGAGAATTCAGAATAATGATAGTAAAGATGACCCAAAATCTTGGAAGTAGAATGGAGAAAATACAAGAAACTTTTAAAAAAGACCTAAAAGAACTAAAGAGCAAACAAACAGTGATGAACAACACAATAAATGAAATTAAAAATTCTCTAGAAGGGATCAATAGGAGAATAACTGAGGCAGAAGAACGGATAAGTGATGTGGAAGATAAAATAGTGGAAATAACTACTGCAGAGCAGAATAAAGAAAAAAGAATGAAAAGAATTGAGGACAGTCTCAGAGACCTGTGGGGCAACATTAAACATGCCAACATTGGAATTATAGAGGTCCAGAAGAAGAGAAAAAGAAAGGGACTGAGAAAATATTTGAAGAGATTATAGTTAAAAACTTTCCTAATATGGGAAAGGAAATAGTTAATCAAGTCCAGGAAGCACAGAGAGTCCCATACAGGATAAATCCACAGAGAAACACGCCAAGACACGTATTAATCAAACTATCAAAAATTAAATACAAAGAAAAAATATTAAAAGCAGCGAGGGAAAAACAACAAATAACACACAAGGGAATCCCCATAAGGTTAACAGCTGACCTTTCAGCAGAAACTCTGCAAGCCAGAAGGGAGTGGCAGGACATATTTAAAGTGATGAAGGAGAAAAACCTACAACCAAGATTACTCTACCCAGCAAGGATCTCATTCAGATTTGACAGAGAAACTAAAAGCTTTAAAGACAAGCAAAAGCTAAGAGAATTCAGCACCACCAAACCAGCTTTACAACAAATGCTGAAGGAACTTCTCTAGGCAGGAAACACAAGAGAAGGAAAAGACCTACAATAACAAACCCAAAACAATTAAGAAATTGGTAATAGGAACATACATATCGATAATTACCTTAAATGTAAATGGATTAAATGCTCCAACCAAAAGACATAGACAGGCTGAATGGATACAAAAACAAGACCCGTATATATGCTGTCTACAAGAGACCCACATCAGATCTAGGGACACATACAGACTGAAAGTGAGGGGATGGATAAAGATATTCCATGCAAATGGAAATAAAAACAAATCTGGAGTAGCAATTCTCATATCAGAAAAAATAGACTTTAAAACACAGACTACTACAACAGACAAAGAAGGACACTACATAATGATCAAGGGACCGATCCAAGAAGAAGATAAAACAATTGTAAATATTTATGCACCCAACATAGTAGCACCTCAATACATAAGGCAAATACTAACAGCCATAAAAGGGGAAATAGAAAGTAACACAATCATAGTAGGGGACTTTAATGCCCCACTTTCACCAATGAACAGATCATCCAAAATGAAAATAAATAAGGAAACACAAGCTTTAAATGACACATTAAACAAGATGGACTTAATTGATATTTATAGGACATTCCATCCAAAAACAACAGAATGCATTTTCTTCTCAAGTGCTCAAGGAACATTCTCCAGGAGAGATCATATCTTGGGTCACAAATCAAGCCTTAGTAAATTTACGAAAATTGAAATCATATCAAGTATCTTTTCCGACCACAATGCTATGAGACTAGATATCAATTACAGAAAAAATCTGTAAAAAATACAAATACACGGAGGCTAAACAATACACTACTTAATAACCAAGAGATCACTGAGGAAATCAAAAAATACCTAGAGACAAACGACAATGAAAATATGATGATCCAAACCTATGGGATGCAGCAAAAGCCGTTCTAAGGGGGAAGTATAGCAATACAATCCTACCTTAAGAAACAAGAAACATCTCAGATAAAAAACCTAATCTTACACAGAAAGCAATTAGAGAAAAACAAAACAATAAACTCCCAAAGTTAGCAGAAGGAAAGAAATAATAAATATGAGATCAGAAATAAATAAAAGAGAAATGAAAGTAACAATAGCAAAGGTCAATAAAACTAAAAGCTGGTTCTTTGAGAAGATAAGCAAAATTGATAAACCATTAGCCAGACTCACCAGGAAAAAAAGGGAGAAGACTCAAATCAACAGAACTAGAACTGAAAAAGGAGAAGTAACAACTGACATTGCAGAAATACAAAGGATCATGAGAGATTACTACAGGCAA
Organism: Mesoplodon bidens; assembly: GCF_964165515.1. NCBI lineage: Eukaryota > Metazoa > Chordata > Mammalia > Artiodactyla > Ziphiidae > Mesoplodon > Mesoplodon bidens. The sequence continues at coordinate 90,933,454 of NC_138172.1, forward strand.
CTATATGCCAATAAAATGGACCTGGAAGAAATGGACAAATTCTTAGAAATGCACAACTTCCGAGACTGAACCAGGAAGAAAGAGAAAATATGAACAGACCAATCACAAGCACTGAAATTGAAACTGTGATTAAAAATCTTCCAACAAACAAAAGCCCAGGACCAGATGGCTTCACAGGCGAACTCTATCAAACATTTAGAGAAGAGCTAACACCCATCCTTCTCAAACTCTTCCAAAATATAGCAGAGGGAGGAGCACTCCCAAACTCATTCTACGAGGCCACCATCACCTTGATACCAAAACCAGACAAGGCTGTCACAAAGAAAGAAAACTCCAGGCCAATATCACTGATGAACATAGATGCAAAAATCCTCCACAAAATAGTACCAAACAGAATCCAGAAGCACATTAAAAGGATCATACACCATGATCAAGTGGGGTTTATCCCAGGAATGCAAGGATTCTTCAATATATGCAAGTCAGTCAATGTGATACACCATATTAACAAACTGAAGGAGAAAAACCATATGATCATCTCAATAGATGCAGAGAAAGCTTTTGACAAAATTCAACAGCCATTTATGATAAAAAACTCTCCAGAAAGTAGGCATAGAGGGAACTTTCCTCAACATAATAAAGGCCATATATGACAAACCCACAGCCAACAGCATCCTCAAAGGTGAAAAACTGGAACCATTTCCACTAAGATCAGGAACAAGACAAGGTTGCCAATTCTCACCGCTACTATTCAACATAGTTTTGGAAGTTCTAGCCACAGCAATCAGAGAATAAAAAGAAATAAAAGGAACCCAAATCAGAAAAGAAGAAGTAAAGCTGTCACTGTTTGCAGATGACATGATACTATACATAAAGAATCCTAAAGATGCTACCAGAAAACTACTAGAGCTAATCAATGAATTTGGTAAAGTAGCAGGATACAAAATTAATGCACAGAAATCTCTTGCATTCCTATATACTAATGATGAAAAATCTGAAAGTGAAATTAAGAAAACAGTCCCATTTACCATTGCAACAAAAAGAATAAAATATCTAGGAATAAATGTACCTAAGGAGACAAAAGACCTTTATGCAGAAAATTATAAGACACTGATGAAAGAAATTATAGATGATACAAATAGATGGAGAGATATACCACGTTCTTCGATTGGAAGAATCAACATTGTGAAAATGAGTATACTACCCAAAGCAATCTACAGATTCAATGCCATCCCTATCAAACTACCACTGGCATTTTTCACAGAACTAGAACAAAAAATTTCACAATTTGTATGGAAACTAAAAAGACCCCGAATAGCCAAAGCAATCTTGAGAAAGAAAAACGGAGCTGGAGGAATCAGGCTTCCTGACTTCAGACTACACTACAAAGCTACAGTAATCAAGACAGTATGGTACTGGCACAAAAACAGAAATATATATCAATGGAACAGGATAGAAAGCCCAGAGATAAAGCCATGCACGTATGGTCACCTTATCTTTGATAAAGGAGGCAGGAATATACAATGGAGAAAAGACAGCCTCTTCAATAAGTGGTGCTGGGAAAACTGGACAGCTACATGTGAAAAATGAAATTAGAACACTCCCTAACACCATACACAAAAATAAACTCAAAATGGATTAAAGACCTAAATGTAAGGCCAGACACTATCAAACTCTTAGAGGACAACATAGGCAGAACACTCTATGACATAAATCACAGCAAGATCCTTTTTGACCCACCTCCTAGAGAAATGGAAATAAAAACAAAAATAAATAAATGGGACCTAATGAAACTTAAAAGCTCTTGCACAGCAAAGGAAACCATAAACAAGACGAAAAGACAACCCTCAGAATGGGAGAAAATGTTTGCAAATGAAGCAACTGACAGGCAGCTCATGCAGCTCAATATTAAAAAAACAAACAACCCAATCCAAGAATGGGCACAAGACCTAAATACACATTTCTCCAAAGAAGATATACAGATTGCCAATAAACACATGAAAGAATGCTCAACATCATTAATCATTAGAGAAATGCAAATGAAAACTACAATGAGATATCATCTCACACCGGTCAGAATGGCCATCATCAAAACATCTACAAACAATAAATGCTGGAGATGGTGTGGAGGAAAGGGAACCCTCTTGCACTGTTGGTGGGAATGTAAATTGATACAGCCACTAAGGAGAACAGTATGGAGGTTCCTTAAAAAACTAAAAATAGATCTACCATACGATCCAGCAATCCCACTACTGGGCATATACCCTGAGAAAACCATAATTGAAAAAGTGTCATGTACCCAAATGTTCATCGCAGCTCTATTTACAATAGCCAGGACATGGAAGCAACCTAAGTGTCCATCAACAGATGAATGGATAAAGAAGATGTGGCACAGATATACAATGGAATATTACTCAGCCATAAAGAGAAACGAAATTGAGTTATTTGTAGTGAGGTGGATGGACCTAGAGTCTGTCATACAGAGTGAAGTAAGTCAGAAAGAGAAAAAAAAATACCGTATGCTAACACATATATATAGAATCTAAGAAAAAAAAAACGTCATGAAGAACCTAGGGGCAAGATGGGAATAAAGACACAGACCTACTAGAGAATGGACTTGAGCATATGGGGAGGGGGAAGGGTAAGCTGTGACAAAGTGAGAGAGTGGCATGGACATATATACACTACCAAACATAAAATAGATAGCTTGTGGGAAGCAGCATCATAGCACAGGGAGATCAGCTCGGTGTTTTGTGACCACCTAGAGGGGTGGGATAGGGAGGGTGGGAGGGAGGGACACGCAAGAGGGAAGAGATATGGGGACATATGTATATGTATAAATGATTCACTTTGTTATAAAGCAGAAACAGAACATTGTAAAGCAATTATAATCCAATAAAAATGTTTTTTTTTTAAAGTAAGTGGTTGTTGAAACTCATTAGGATAATGACAAGGGAAGAGGGGAAAAAATTCTTGTGAACTTAGTGCTTAGTCATCAGGAAAGTTCAGTGCCTTTCCTGAAAATGAGCACATGAAAGCATCAGGGATAAAGAAAAACGACATCAAAAAATGAGATATTGCAAAAAATAAGTTAGATTTTAGAAATATTAAATAACTGTAGCCAAGAAAAGGCAGTAGGGACAAAGGAGTTCCCTTATTGAATCCTTCTTTTCACCTTGTAAGTTGAGTACCAAGAATGCCACTTATTTCCTTGGACAAGGGCTGGGATCAGGAGGGACAGATTACTTTCAGATCTAGGTGATTGTGGAGACTTGGTGAAGAAAAAATAAAGGACAGTTCACACTAAGACAGGAGTTCCTGGGAAATGTCTGTGGGACTAGTAGGAGGGAAGGCAGCAGTAGAGTGGGGAGAGGTGGAACAGAGCTAAAGAGGAAGGAAAGCACAAGAAGGGAAAGCAGAGGAAAGGGCTGTGTGCCTACCATGGTGACTTTCCATAGCAGGATCAGAGAGAACGTTGTTGGAAGGCTTAGCAAATATACATTAACCACTGTGAGAATTCTATAGTGAGGAAGACCAGCCAGGAGACCCTACTAGGTCTACAGTCTTAAAAGAAATCTTGGTGTTTGAAAGTGGGTGTCAAGAGGGACCTGGGAGGTGATGAACCATCACCTGCAGTGCTGTGCCGGGGCCGCTGGCTCTGGCTCCTGAGAATCGACTGTACACTTCTCTTTCCTACTCTGGGCTCTGTGCCTCTTACTGGTACATGAAAGAGGTCCTGGTAGGTGTATTTACACCACAAAAATTGACAAATGCTACACATCAGGGTCCCCCCTCCACCTTAGAGCCAGTTGTTAAACATTCACTGATCTGCTGTCACGACTCAAGTTGAGAATAGGCTGTTGCCTCAAGCAGTGAGGATGGAACCCCGTGAGAACATCCTCACGAGAGGAGGGACACCCTCTTTGCCAGGGTGAGTGTGCACAGAGTAGGTACAGGTATGTTTTTCCTTGAGATACTATAATGAATGGCTGCTCACTGCTCAGAACCATCTACTGATCCACCTGAGAGAATTCCAGAGGATACGACCAGAAGAAGTTGAGCAAATGAAAGTAAATCATAAACAAGGCATCAGGCAAGCAGAATTCAGTCAAGAGAAAATTAACCCATTCCTTTGAACCAAGCATGCTTGGTGAGCCTTACAAGTTGAAGCTGGCGCCTTCTTCCTGTTTGCACCCACTGCAAGCATGTAAAATTACATCCCACCTACCTGAAGCCTGTCACGGTTACCTGTGATCCTTTAGAAATCCTTTCCACTACATCCTAAGTTGCTGCTAGACATTTCCAGCAATTGTGTCTGTGTTTTCCGGTTTGTGGAGGAAATAAATACTTTCAAGGCCCCACTGTTGCCCTGTCCCACCTTCTGAATCCTCATACTGGGTTTAGTGCTTTCAAATAAACTCTGCTGCTGAATAAAGAAGTTGTTATTCTAGGGATATAGTGCTGAATGAGAAAAGAGAGTTATCAGTTTTGCCTTCCTTATAATTTTCTGGGTCTCTACCCCACCTTTTTCCCTTAACTTTCCTTTTTAATTTTGTTTTCCATGTGGCATGTTTTCCATGCCAGTCTTATACACAGGGTTTCTTAGGGACTAGAAATGCATAAGAAGCTTAACAAGTGGAGATTTACCTACTAACTATAGTGCTCACACAGCAGAGTTATCCATCACTCATTCAATAATATTTTTTAATCATGATGTGTGTGATAAACACTGTTCAAGGAATCATATATCATACAGAGCAGTGGCTCACGTAGTACATGTCGAAACAGCGAGAAGATGCAGCCATCAGGCATGTACTTTCTACCTTGACTTGGGTTTAAATTAAATGGCTTATTTGTAACTGTATTTACCTGAACACGCCTGAGTATTGACCTTGTGAATGCCTTTTACTTTCTTTGTTATTTTTAGTTTTTTAGCCTTACATCTTAGGAACTATTTAGTTTTCAGAGTGGACACAATTCAGGTTAGTCATACTCTAGGAAATATACTGAGATTGCTATAAAGGGTACTTGTGGGAGACTGCTGTGGATTTGTTCCCCCAAGGGCAGCCATATATATCAGTGAAATGGTATGTGTGTTGGGGGGTGGGGAGGAGGGAGTCAAAATGTTATTTAAAGGATGGCTATAGGTCTTAATGCACGAAAGGATCGTCTCCATACTTCAGTTACCACGCCTGACCTCTCTACCATTCATCACCCTTTTTCTAATACAATAAAAACCTTTGCTAAAATGTAAATAATATTAACCACTTACAACATTTCTTAAGGAATGTCCTAAACAGAGATCTGAGTGAGTTTGTCAAATTACATGTATGTTTTCACAGGAAAGGGAGGTTTAGGAAATAACTGGGGTATAGGCTTCGCAGAGGAGGATGTGCAGGGGAGGTCAGGAGGTTGCATGAGAGTACTCTGTGGGGGTGGCCTGAGAGAGAGGGGTATTACTAGGATGCAAGATCTACTGCAATTAGCAGAGATACGAAATAACACTGGCCAGAGAGAGAGAACTTTATTTCTTTCTCACTGAATGGCATAGAGAGAGATGGCTGGGGCCAGTATTGTGGGGTGGCTTCACGAGGGACCGAGGGACCCAGGGACCCAGGCTCCTTCCCTCTTGTTGCTCCACATGCCGCCTAGAATGTTGTCTTCCCTCTAAGCCTCACTAGCTGAGAATTCTCAAACGTTAGTACACACGTGCTCTCAAACAATTTTGCTCTGCCCTGCTCCACTGCCACTGTACCTGGTAACCACTACATCCTTCCATCCAATAGGTGGTAACACTGGCACTCACAGATCCCACACACTCTCAGGCTCTAGCGCCCACTGGTGGCTTGTTTTGATAATTCTATGGGGTTATCTGTGGCTCAGTGGGGAAGTATGTTCTTTCCTCTTTGGTTACACTCTGATCTAGAGTTCCTGAAATAAGACTGTTTATGCTTCATTGTTCTGCAATTATCTTAGAAAAAATAAAACAAAATCATTTCAGCTTTAATATACAGTCTCTGCTCTCCACTGCCCTTGATATGCATCCAGAGAGCTAGGTTGCAAAACACATCTGGGAGGTAGCAATCAAGCTGTATTCAGAATCACTTCTCCTCTCTTACAATGAAATATTTATTATAATAAGCTCATTGACGTAGGATCCTTCTTCCGCAAAACAAGATCTCTTATCCTCGTCTCTCACTCTAAATACCTTTCTTTGGACTTGCCCTATTAGTTTAACAGATATGCTCAGATCATTCACATTTAAAGTGGGGATTGAGTGGGCATAGTATTGGATATGGGTTGGGGCATAACATTTTGAAAACCATGATACATGAGAACTGGAACAATGCATTTCTTCACTGGGATCCCTCCATAGCATGAGACATACCATTCAATACAGCAAAAGTCTCTGAAATTGTGACATTTGTATTGCTCTAATTAGCCAACTGTCGAGTGCAGCATCCCACTTGAGGGTTGAGTGTATCTGATTGAAACTTCTGTTGTGATTCTAAAGTGAATTTAATCTCCCATGTTGTAAATGACAGTGGCAATAAATTCTCAAACAACAAAAATAGAGGTTTTTTGATCCAGCAATCGTGCTCATTGCTGTTTACCCAAATGAGTTGAAAACTTATGTCCAAAAGTATGCACAGGGGTGTTTATGTCAGTTTTATTCACAATTGCCAGAACTTGCAAGCAACCCAGATGTTCTTCAGTAGGTGAATTAATAAACTATGGTACATCCAGACAATAGAATATTATTCAGCATTAGAAATAAATGAGTTATCAAGCCATGAAAAGGCAAGAAGGAAACTTAAATGCATCTTAGTAATGAAAGAAGCCAATCTGAGAAAGCTACAAAATGTATGATTCCAAATATATGACATTCTGGAAAAGGCAAAGCTACAGAGACAGTAACAAGCTCAGTGGTTGCTAGGAGTTTGGGGAGGGAGGAGTGAACATGTGGAGCACAGAGGATTTTTAGGGCAGTGAACCTACTCTCAGTGATACTATAATGGTGGACATGTGTCATTATACATTTGCCAAAACCCACAGAATGTGGCAAGTGACCCCTAATGTAAAGTATGAACTTTGGGAGATGATAATGTGTCAGTGTAGGTTCATCGACTGTGACGTACCACTGTGATGTGGGATATTGACAGTGGGGAGGTGATGCAGTGTAGGGACAGCGTGTAAATGCAAACTCTCTGTACTCTCTGCTTGATTTGGCTGTGAACCTAAAATTGCTCTAAAAAATAAATCTATTTAAAAGCAGGAAGTAACCGGGAACTTTCATGAAACAAATATTAACATCCTCAATGTAATCTATATTCCATTAAAATAAATGAAGCCCTACAGTCCACCTATAAAAATGTCTATTCCCAAATTCATGAACCCCAGTATTTTTTCAATAATAATTATACTAATATAGGTTAAATTTTTGTAAAAAAAATCCTGAATAATTTAAACAAGAAAAAATTCACATTCTTCTTTCTTTGAGATTATAGGAATATATCCCATATGTTTCAAACCTGACACACTAAATATAATAATCTGGATGAGATCCATATCACAGTTCCCTGACCTTAAAGAATACAGAGGAGACAGGTGCCAACAGTTGAAATGTGTTAATGTATGCCAGCTACTTGGAATGTATTATTTCATCGCAATCTCTATAACAGCTTTTACACAGATATTATTCCCACTTTACTAATATTTTGCATGAGACAGGGTCAGGATTTGGTCTTACAAATATGTTTTGTCTTGGAGTCCCTAATTCTCCAGGTACCCAAATTCCTAGATAAGAATACTGGGTTTCCCCAGGTTATTCACTCAGAATTACATGACAAAATTTAACAACGGGGCCAGAGGCCTTGAATAGGAGGAAACACTGGAGACCTAGTCCTGTGAACTAGAAGTAGGAAAGGATAGCAGAAAAAGTAGGAACTAGTCTAAGGCAGCTAAAACTGGGGTTAAAAGAACCCCCAGGAAGGAGAGCAGCACTACCGATCCACAATGGGATAAGAAATGCAGCCATTTTCCTCACCAGGATGAGAAGGTTAAAGGAGGACAAGGAAAGGACGGCCACAGATGAAAAAAAAGTAAAAAGAAAAGATGAAGATGTACCACAAGTGGAGGCACCCAGCAACTGTGGGCCAGTGGTGGGGAGTGGGGAGGGTGGTGATGGTAAGCCATAAAGGGGAAGGAGGGGGTTAAGAATGTTTAAAAATTTTATTTTTATATTTTACTTCTGAACCCCAGCTCTAACCAGCTTGAAATTGACCTCACTCTCACCGTTCCATGTACTGATATGGGAAATAGCTTCGTGAAAGCAACAATCTACTAAGTTTGTCTTTGAGGCTTTGAATCTGAAATAAGGGGATGACCCTGACATTGGAATCCTGGTCACTTGCTCAATGTCAAGGTCAGGATCTTCCCAATATGCCACATCCCTGCCATGGAGTAGGAAGAATAAATAATAATTATTTCTAATGATTGTTGGTTAGCTCAAACCCAACTAACATTTTCTTTCCTTTTTACCCCCTTCCTCCAGATGATTAGACATGTTTCTGGCTCCTGTGTGTGTCTTCTGCTCCACTGATGAGAGCTGTGTGAAGCTGCGGTGGTTCTCAAGCCTAGCCGCACATTAGACTCACCTGGGCAACTTTTAGAAATAAAAAGCCTGGGCCTCACCCCAGTAAAACTGAACCAAAACCTTGGGGGCAGGGAGGGCCTGGGCAATGGTAGGTTTCAAACACTTCCAAGGGGATTCTCATGTGCAGCAAGGGCTTAGAACTACTGATAGAGCATCTTTCTCTCTGAACTGCATGTTCAGAGAAACAAAGGATGAGATGTTATGTATTGAATTCTTGAGCAGGCTTTATATTCTTATATGTGAGCTAGGACCTCTGCTGTGAGATAATCTGTCTGTTAATAAAACTATCTTCAAAATTTTAAAGATTGAGATTTCTTGTTTTCAGCACAAAGAATAGCATATGCCAGTATCAAAAGGAATTTGGATTTAAACAGATCTGGCATTTTTCTTTTATATCTTTTTTTTTTTTGGTCAATTCATTATCATCTTTTCCAAGAAAAAGAGCAAGAAGTGAACATTTCCTTTGTGTAATCACTTGAATGTGAATGCCAATAATTCCATTCTAAAAAAAACCCAGGTACACAACTAGAGTCTGCCAGGAAGAAAAATTAAATATATTAAATTCACAAGGATGGTTTCCAGATACTGAACCTTTAAGTAACTTCAGGTTTTAGAGGGTCACTTATATCTGAAGTGTGACTAGCAACAATAAGAAGCTACAGGATCCTGACAAGTGCTTCAGCACTAGAACATAACATGATGAAAAACCTGCAAAGAATTGCTGGTTTCCTAGAAATACGAGATCTTGTTAAGAATTTTAAAACGATTAATTTTTAGAAGGGGGGGTGTTTTTCAGGACTCCCTCTTTTAGGACTAAAGTCTCTTGTAATTGAATAAAAGTAAAAGGAACATTAAATATCAACATTTGATGTCACGAGCTAAGGATGTTTCCTTAGACACAGACTAAGTTTCTCTCCCCCAGGGCACCCTGCCATAGGGATTGCTTAGGACGTACGTTTGCACTAATGTGAACATCTGATAAAATGACATACATGTGACCTTCAGTATTTTCAACCTGCGTGAAGCTTGCAGGCTGCCTTTGGTGTTGACTTTCCTCTCTCTAGAGTTTGCAAGAAATTTCCATAGTTTCTAAGTAACTTTGTGTTTTTCACAATCTATATTTTCCATTTATATACATATATACACACACACACATATAACTCTATCCATGATAGAATAAAATCCTGAAATCTCACCTTCTTTATGAAGATTTTAAAAACTGAGTTCTTAAACTGACTAGACATGTTCACGAGACTCTCCTGATTATTTGCCACCAGTAACTCTTGTATATAAGAACTACATCCCCTTGCTTGATGAAAAGGCAGGGCAAATAGACGCTTTTGTAGCAGGGAAGGACTTCAGACTCATGAATTTTAGGCTCCATTATGATTGGCTTGCAAAGACCCCATGTCAGATCTATAAAAATATTTGCAGAATCTTGGTCCTCCTTGTCTAGTGGCAGACAGGGAAACATCAAACTCCAAAAGATGTGTTTTTTTGTTTATTTGCTGATGATTGCATGGTAGAAAATGAAAACAATGTATTCGATACTGAAAGAATTGATTATGAAATGTATTATGTATACAAAAGCAAAAAGTTAAAAAAATTTTTTAAAAGGATGGAAAAATCACAAACCCACCATATAGATTTGATAAACAGATCTGGGTTCCAGTCTTGCTTCTATATATCCTTACTTAATATTCAGTAATTTCCAAAGTATCTCCAAGCCTTAGGGTCTCATCTGTAGTACAGCCATAATACTTCCTACCTCACAGGTAGCTGGGAGGGATTAGATGAGAAAAGGTTTTCAACACACCTAACATGGCATCTGGAATATATGAGAGAAAGGACTTAATAAATGTCAATTACCAACTCCTTCCCCTTTGTCCTTAGAAATGTAAATGCAAAAGTAGTATTACTACCCAGGACTTCAGAGGAGCTGAATTCTGACACTAGATCTTAATAGTTCATTATATTTTTCTCTTGGACCCTGAAAAAGTGCAGGGTGAAGACAGTTCTTTGAGTATGAAAAGTAAAATAAGATCCCTGTAAGGAAAGCCTGGATGTGTAAGCTGGTGTAGCTGGGTTGCTTTTATCTGGGATCATGATAACCCATTATGAGTGTGCTTCAGCAACCTTGAAAGTGGATAGCAGCAAAGTGCAACTCACTGTACAAAAGCAGTAGTAGACAATGCATCTTTCAAAAATGTTCTGAAATCCTGATCACGGTAGTGTCACAGAGATTAACAGTAAATTACAAGGTAAGTGCATGATAGCGATGCATTTTTAAATGAAAGTGAGGGTGTGTGAAATCATAATAGGCATCTTCTTTCTGAATTTCTTATTTCCATGTCTTTAGTGAAAGAAGAGACATAATCAAAAGTAGATGAGGAGCACAACCCAGAAGTTGGTCAGGATAATACGGCTTTAAAAGGTGAAGGTCATGTCACCTTCTCCATTTTAGCCTCTATTACACTCCTGAAGACAAAGATAAGCATGTCTCTATTTAACAGAGTAGCCACAAAACCAATACAGAGAAATTGTTAATACTTAGTGCAAATGCCACTTGAAGCAAATACCCTCAAGAAAAAGGGACTTTGAGAGCAAAAAGGGACTTTGGAAACAATCTCGCCCAGCTGTATCATTTTACAGGTGAGGAAAATGAAGCCCTAAGATGTAAAGAGGACATGGTGGTTAGTCTCAAAGCCTAGAATTGAACTGAGGCCCTCTGACACCATAGTGGTTCTCTCACCATCATTTGTATGGTTGGGTCTAAGAGTGTGAGTTGAAAGCATTCAAGTACAGCTACTCTTTCCACTCTCTAACAGGATTCACTAAAAGTCACAAAACAAGTAAAAGGTGATTTTCACCAACGAACATGTTTTTATTCTAATTGAAACGATTTCATCATCTATAATTCTGCACAAATTGAAAAGACTAAAAGGGTAGAAGAGAGTGATGGATAGGTTTTTCACATGGGGTTCAAGTGGAAGTGGTTTGATATAAAAAATTATTTTATTTTCTTATTAGGTTTATAAAATCTGGCAACCATGCCCATTTCCCTAAAAGTACTGCCTTTGGATCATACAACTTGGAGGTCAAGAATAATTAATGCTTCAAAGTCCTTCTCCTTCTTTGCCTAACTCCTGTTCAAATTTGTCTTTCTGAAAGAAAAAACAAAAAAAGGCCCTGCAAAGTCTTGCCCAAGCCTGAGAAAGCTTTATGTTAGGCTGTAGGGAAAAACAAGGCAAAATAATATAAACAGCAACCCTGACAGCTGAGATGAGAGCCCTTCTCACCGTGCTTTCCCTGGCTGCTCCGTCAAGATCTTGATGCCTGGTGATGAATAGACTGCATGTGTGCAACAGGAGATAAAAATGATCTCTGCTGGCCCTTTCCCAGCCACAGATGTCATGACCTTGACCTTAAATATCTTATTGCAGCCCCAGTTTGCTGAAATGCTCCAAGGCAAAATACTCTGTGTCACTCCACCTCAGTGCAGTGAGAGGCTCCCAGAGCCTGGGAATGCTTTCATATTTGGTGATGCCTTCCTGCATCACTAAAGCAATCAGATGGATCCAGCCTGAGAAGACAATAAGGGCTGGACAAAAGCCGAGAGGGCAAACAGATGGGTAATAATCCCCTCTTTTATTACTCGTGCCTATGGAGAATTATTCAGCAGAATTGAATTCTCTGATGAACAGAGCCCCAGAAGGCTTTATGCAGTTAAAATTATGGGATTCTTTCCTTTCTATTTACTTCTGTGTTTTGAGAGAGATGGTAAGATGATATTCTTATTCATAACAGTAGTGATTATTTGCAAAATAAAAAGGGATCCACTGATGTTTGTGACAATCAATAGTGTGATGCCAGAGAGTGCGAGCTCCATTCAGCCAGAGCCCCTTCATCATGGATCAGGATATATATGGGATATTTGTCAATACCCTCTGTAAGTTCCCAGGGTCTATGATGGACAGGGCTCTGGAAAAGAGATGGGACATCTGCTATTCAGAATTGATTTTGGAAATCAGAATGACCCAGAGGGCCAAGCAGATAATAACCGCCCCCCTGCATTTCATAAGTTTTGAAATAATTCAGTAATCTGTGACTTAGAAAGCTTCAGCCAATTGATTTGGGAAAAAGAAGTCCCCCATAACCCAGGATTAGAAGGCTGGAAAGTGAGGAGGCATTGGCTGCAATGCAAAGTGCACGGGCTACTTTCCTATTTTACATGCCCTCCCATGTCCTCAATCCACTGCATGGATCCACAAGGGTCCTCAGGCAGTGTGGGTACCAGCGGACAGCAGGGGTGAGGCACACACTCTAGGGCTGCTTACGACTGCAGGGCACCCCAGCCAACTGCTGCTATAATCTTGCTGAGTGTAGCTTTTGTAGGCTTACATTCCCCAGAAATGTAGCAGGAAAGGTCTTCTAAGTTTAGGCTTAGAACCTGACCAGATGTGGAAGAATTCTTTCAGACTCGATTATCTTTGTTTAGGGGCTGCTGTTCAACAGGTGTTTAAAAAAGAATAAGTAGTATAATATCCTATGTCATTGCATACCCTGGGAAAAAAATCTATTTCTCATCAAAGATGTTTTGTCACACAAAAAGAAAAACAAACAACAAGAATGGCCACTATTTATTGAGTTACTAAGGACGTGTGTGTGTGTGTGTGTGTACACTTACAGTATGTATGTGGATATATATCTTTAGAAGTTAAGTGACTTTTTTTTTTTTTGCGGTACGCGGGCCTCTCACTACTGTGGCCTCTCCCGTTGTGGAGCACAGGCTCTGGATGCGTAGGCTCAGAGGCCATGGCTCACGGGCCTAGCCACTCCGCAGCATGTGGGATCTTCCCGGACCGGGGCATGAACCCTTGTCCCCTGCATCGGCAGGCGGACTCTCAACCACTGCGCCACCAGGGAAGCCCTAGTGACTTTCTTAAGATAATACAATTAGTAAACTTTGGAGCCTAGGGCTGTCTGATTCCAAACCTCAAGGTCCTTCTAGAAAACCAAACTACTGCACCTCTTGCACTTAGTTGCAATTGATCCTACACTGCCTTATCCTCTTAACTCTCTTTTCATATTTCCTTAACTACATTGTAAAGCAACTTGAGAGCAGGAGCCCCATTCTATATTTGTCTTCCCCACAAAACCAAATAGGAGTCTAGAGAACACTCTCTTCAGGCCACGACCAAACTTCCTTGTGATGAAAGTCTGTTGTATACATCCTGTGATTATTTGATACTGTTACGAGACCTCAACACCTCATTTTGTTTGAAAGACATGGTGGGAATAGTTGGGATCAGACTACTGAGGGCCTCGTATGCCATTTGTGGCACAGACACTGCTCACTGGATATCCATGTGCCCCTACATTTCCCAGCCTCTCCACATTGGCAGCATTTGGGACATACAACTAGTTCTGAGGGGTGGGCTGTGAGCAGAAATGACATGCATCTGGACCACGGCACTTAAGAGTTAATGTTCCTTTTCCGTTCTCCTTCCTCATCATGGTGCTATGAGAGGGTAGCACCACACGATAAACAAAGCCTGCATTTCTCAGTAATTGGAGGAGAACCCTTTCACCAGACTTTGCTAGTGAAAAACACTTTTGTTTTCCTAAGCCACTGAGATATAGGGGTTTACATACTACTACTGCAGACCCTATCTTTTAAAAAGTTATACACCATGCCATAAGATTTGGACTTTATTTTAATGGAATTGGTACATTAGAAGCTTTCGTATAGGGAAGCAGCAATGGGAAAGATCTTAACTATCAAATTAGCTCTTTTAGAAATCATTTCCTTGTATTTTCTTTCCTACTGGCATTTCCCCTAGGTCATTTACTTTTCACTCATTCATTCAACAACTGGTTGTTAATCATCTTATTTATCCACTAGGATATGTCTGGTATGGGACATTCAGAGATGATGATCTGGCTATTTATTAAATATAGAAATAAAGCATATTATATGCCAGACACTGTTCTGGTACTTGTCAAATATTTATTTATTTAATCCTCATAGCAATGCTAAAATGCACTATCATTATCCTCATTTTATATATTAAGGAAACTGGAAGCCAGAGAGATCAAGTAACTTGCCCAAGGCCACAGAGCTGCTAGTGGGAAAAATAGGACTTGAACCCAGGCTGTCTTCCTCCAGAATCTGGGCTCTAATCCACCAAGTATGTTGATGACAGTGTGATAGTCTAATTAGTGCAGAAGATGGAGTCCTAACAGACCGTGATGGCCAACTTGGTCCTCCTCCCCCCAATCCTACCCCATGGGCCTTATTGAAGCTGAAAATTCCCTCCTTCTAATGCATCACAAATATCACCCTGGGAGTTAGGTTAAGACCAGAAAATTCTCAGAAAAGTGCTGAGAGAACTAACAGGGAACTGATCCCATCTCTGCATTCCCTTAATGTTTTCTTTGCATTCCTATTAAGCCACTGCTCATACCACATCTTTATTTACTTACTTAGTTATACACAAGTTTAATTCATTTTGGTACGCTTACAGCACTTACCTCACTACACAAATATGCAGAGTAAATGTCTGACAGATGATGTAAATGAAAGAATGAGTAATATAACCTAAGCCATATCTACAGCTAAAATTTTAGCATCTTTGGGTATTTCTGCTGAAATGGTGGGGTAGACAATCCAGCAGTTAATAAATTCTCTTTCTGCCGTATTATCAATCCTGATGATATAACACTTTGAACAAGTATTAACACTTAATTATTGTTCCAATTGTGGAGTAATATTTCTATTCTAGTTCTGAGAAAATAATAATAAAGGGCATATACTGATTATTCAGTATGAGTTAGACAGTTGCTGTGGACTAAATATTTGTATCCCCTGAATTCATATGTTGAACCCCAGTTCCCAAAGTGATGGTATTTCAAGGTGGGAAATTTGTGAGATCATTAAGTCATGAGGGTATAGTCCTTGTGACAGGGATTAGTACTTTTATAAGAAGAAACATGAGAGAGATGATCTCTCTCTCACCAACATGTGAGTATAGAGCAAGAAGGCATTCATCTGCAAAGCAAGAAGAGGGTCCTCAGCAGGAACAGAGTCAGCCAGCACTGAGATTTTGGACTTCCCAGCCTCCAGAAATGTGACAAATGTTTGTAGTTTAAGCCACTCAGTCTATTTGTTATAGCAGCCTGAACTAAGCAGTCTCATAAGGACTTTATATATAACTTATTTAACCCTCATAATCATATAAAGCCAATTCTCATTATTCATGGTCGTTATGTTCTACAATACTGATCTGATGCTTCTAGGAGAAATAAAGGGTTAGGTTCCTGAAAGCATCTGGTTGAAATATTTTCTTTGACTGGTCAATACATAATCTTGTTTTATGTGTGTTTCTGTTGAAAGACACTTTATTTAATATATGATATTGATTAATTTACATTGAACTCATGGCCAATAGCACTCAGACCAACTCATGCCTGAACAAAGCTTATCTAATGCATATATTTTCTCCATAAGGCACATCACAGCCCTCTTGCACTTAGAAGCACCAGATAGCATTTAATAGTATGCTTAGGGTCATTTTAAACAGTGAAATCACCAATAAAAGCACAAATATGTTAAGCATGTGGCACTAAATAGACCATAAAAAGGACAATTGTTTACGGTATGAGAGCTGAAACAAGTCAGAGCATCACCTTGTACAACCTCAGCTGGGAGTGTGCATGCTGGGCAACTCAAAATTTTCACCTTTCTTTGCATGCTTGCAAATGACCACAAAAATGCCAAGAGTATTGATCTTGGGGTCATAAATAAATTGTACCGAGAGTAGGTAAATTCACAAACATGGAATCTGTGAATAATGAGTGCACAGGATGAATGCCTGTGCTCCCCCCGAATTTTTATGTTGAAGCTCTACCCCCCAGTGTGGCTGGACTTGGAGGTGGGGCATCCAAGAAAGTAAATTAAGGTTAAATGAGGTCATATGGGTGGGGCCCTGATCTGATAGGATTAGTGCCCTTAGAAGAAACATGGGAGAGCTTCCCACTCCAACTTATAAATACTGAGAAGAAGCCACATGAGGACATGGTGAGAAGGCAGCTGTCTGCAAGCTGGGAGGAAAGCCCTCACCAGAAACTGAATCAGCCTGAACCTTGATCTTGGACTTATAGGTTCCAGAATTGTAAAAAAAAAAAAAGTAAATTAAATCTCTTTTAAATTAATCAGTCTATGGTATTTTGTAATAACAGCTGAGTAGACAATGAGGATCAACTATACTATTATAACTCCACTTTAAGGATGAAGAAATTCAGGCACAGAGATCATATGTAACTAGGACATAATGATAATATCTACTATATTTAATGGACCAGACTTCAAACCTAAGCAGTCTGAGTCCAGATTATATGATTTAAGTGCTGGAACATGTTGCTGGACTACTTCCCTTGATGAGACCACATGATTAGGGTGCCCTTCCATTTGAGCTCTGAAACACACTTCTTCCTTTCCTGACAATATAGGTTCTCCTGCAGCTCTCAGATTCCCTAATGGCTCAAGACTTAACAAAAGAGCAGAATATAGATATGACACATTCTTTGAGAGCTGGGAGATGATCCTCCTGCCTGGATAGGACTGGAACACCAGTCCTCTCAGCTTCCTGCAGTGGGTCAATCTCCTCTTGAAAATTTCCTCTCCTTGGTCATTTTGTATCCATTAACCAGGGAGAAAGCTTTCCCAGTGCACTGTCCATATTACTATATTGTAACAATTGAAACTATTAATCACTTTCTTTCCATATGTCTGAGTGCAGCCAACATACTTTATTTAGTGATACTTGAGTTCATTGATTCTTAATACTTTTTGGGTCATGGACCGTTTTGATAATCTCAGGAAAATGACTGACAGATTCCCCCAGAAAAATGCACATGCAAAATGACATAGAAGTTTTGCATAAATTTCAGAAGCTCAGGTACCTTCTCCCTTCTGAAAACCCTTGCTGTATTGATAGCCATCTCATTGACACAGGGAGAATGGAAGCCTCTGCTCGACTCAACACAGTGTTAATGACAGCAAATGGACCATCTAGATGGGAAGGATGGGCATGAATGTGAAGGTGGGTCTCTGGTCATTGCAGAGCCTCTTGTTTCATTACATCAGGCTTACCTTTATCTTGTATTTCAACACCGCATCTTTATTCTCACCGTCCTTTAGCTGTTTGCAAGCCCTTCTCACTCTTAAACAGGAGCAAAGCACAACACTTACGTGTAAAGAAAGAAACGTTCTGCTTCCCTTCAGAGGCGCATTGGTTTCTGAACCTTGGGAAATGGGTGATGTTACCACACGGTCAGGCAGAGTTTCCAATGGCAACTGAAAGCAGAATAGCAGGAAACCAGTTCAACAGCTGACACCAAAATGCTTTTCCATATGTAAAGCTGTCTTAAACCCACAAGAGACACTGAGAATAAACTTTGTGCTTTCTTTTCTTTTTGCTTAATACCAAATGGGTCAGAGAGAAGCGCTGGACACTTAAAAATGCACTTATAATTTTGAATCCAAGCTGTGAGAGTACCCATTGGAGACAACTGTTCTCTCATGGCCTGCTTTGAATAAACAATCACGGCTCTGTGTGATATTACTTCTTAACTAGATTCTAGCATTGAACTCTTGGCTCGCCATGGTTACTTGCATTTTAAACCAGCGTCTCCTTTTCCTCCCCCTTGGCTAAGATTCCTGCTTACTTGGCAGTGGCTCCTTCTCATTTGAACTTTTGCCCTCTTTTAATCTCCACCAAATTTTAGTCTAAAAGAACCTTTCACAGGCACTTTTTGTTACTCTGAGTTTCTTTCTTGTGTGAGAACCAGCTTAGGGAGCTGGTTACTGGAAAACACTCAAGGGCCTCTCTTCCTTCTCTGGGAAGCCACCAGTGACAGGCTGTTTTGTGTGTGTAATTTCCTTTAAAAAAAAAAAAATCGAGGAAGCACAAGATGCAAGCTGTTTGCTGAAAACAAAATGTTTGCTTTCAAAAGCAAGTGAACACACACATATTTGCATCTGTCCATGTGGCTTTGTTCTTGTCCATTCCAGGGCTGCTCCTCCTTATTTCCCTAGCATAGAGCACTGCTGAAATTATTTCAGATCAAAAGCCAAACCAGTGAAGACTTTATTCCCTCCCAACTTCCCATACCAGTTACATTTCAGCGAGGCGTTCCAGGTCCTCAACACCTGTGGAACCCATTTCCCTTTCAAAAGAATAACCAGTATGTCAAGCCCTCTTCTCATTTAACAGTTAGACGATCTGCTTCCTACTGAAGCAGAGCCTACCGTTTACTCGGAACCTCATGCTTCTGCCCGTCCATTCTGTGGATTCACGCCCATGCCTGGGCTATAGACACTCAGTTCTGTTGTGCTCTCCTTGCTCACTCTAGCCATGCCTCAGCACCCAGCCATGGCGGTTCCTTTCCCTGGATCCAATGCACCATCTCTCTACAATCCTTTTCCTGAACCTCAGAACATATAGGTCTGTTGAGAGCCACGAGCCCCACCAACAATCTAGGGTCCAAATGAAGCTGGAACCTACGTCACAGCCTGAGAATTCAGTTCTACAAATGCTCCTCTACCCTTTGCTGAATACTCTAGACCTTCTCTCTCTTCCTTTTCACTCTGTCACTCTCAGTGACCTTCTTGCCTTCTACTTGACTCAGAAGATAGCAGTTTACTGGCTTACAATACTCGTTTTGCTCACACTCATTCTTTTTTCACACCCATCATCCAGTCTTACAGGGCAGATAAACTTCCTCTTTCAGAAAGCCAATCCCTCCATCTGTGTGAGCCCTTGATAAAGTCCTTCCAGATGCAGAGGAGCTGTGCTCCACATTTTCTTCACAATCACACCTATATACTGCCTACCAGCTCCTACTCTTCTGCCTTCACACATGCTGAAGTTATTAACAACAACAGCAGCAAACTTTCCTGCTCTGTACGTCCTTCTAACTACCAGCCAGCTTCTTCCCATCCTTATAACCCCACACTTGAATTGTCTCTATCTGCCACGTTTATCCCCTCGTCCCCCCTCCTCTGCTCTCTCATGCCCTTTCGCTCACTTTCATCTTCACCATCCTCCTAGGAATTTTCTTATGAACGTCATCGATCAACACAAGGATGTTCCCTTCACGTTCAGTCTCATCTTCTCCACTACAAATGGCCTGCTTTTAAGATAAAACTCTTATTTTCTGGTTATCACAATGTTTTGATTTCCTCTCCTTTTATGCCTTCTGCTTCTTTATGGGTTCTGCTTTCCAAGGCTCATTCCTTAACTCAGTTACATTTATCAAGAAATTTTTTTGGATGTTGGCTCCATCATAACTCAAATGTCATGAGATGTGGAATAAGACTTTTCTTATTATCTGGAGACTACAGCTCAAGCTTCAATCCCAAGAATAGGTCATAAGAAGGGTTGATATTCACCTAGTAGCTAAAATATAGACATACTTCTGGGCAGTTGGTAAATAGACACTTCCCTTAGCTCTACCGCTCCACTACCTTGGCCTCTTCCCTGGAACCTCCCTGATTTTCTAATGATCCAGCAAATAGATAGTGGATCCTGGATCATCAAGGCCTTTCCAGAAAGATGTTTTAACATCATGGTCTGAATCCATTCCAATGGTCTGCCATGATGGCCATTAAACACACTGAATATCTCTGTCAATAAGTCTATGTTCTAAAAAGCAGCCAAAAAGTTAACCTCAAAGATTTCCTAAGAAGTGATCAGATGAGAACTTCTTTTTCCTTCGCACCTTCCCCATCCACTCTATATAAGCGAAAGACAGGAGTGCCTGGAGAGGGAGATAAATTGTGGAAGGAGAATTATCCACCTAATAACAAGTGCTGTTACCAGGAAAAATGCATATGAAGAAGGGAAGGAAGGCTTTCCCCACTAACCAAGAAAGAGGGGCTCCCTGAGACTTTGAATGTCTGCAAAAGAAACCAGATCATACCCTCAAATTGGATACTTTCAAGATGCAGATTTTTAGCCTTACTCAGTACATCAAATTTTGATGAAGGAGGCCTTGGGAGCACTTGCCATTTAGGAGGAATTTATGTGTGTTCCTGAAGTTTGACAGAGTCCATGAAAATAGGTATTGGAACCTGCTGCCCATCTGGAAAAATCAGAAGATAAGTGGCTGGCTGCAGGTGCCTTTTATGGCAAGACGAGGAAGAGAGAGTGGCTTGGGGAGTAGAGAACCCATCGTCTGGCACGAAAACAAGGAATGAATTTCTTTTCAGACCAAGTGATCTTGAGCTGTCTTGATGGACTCAAACTTTAAAAAATGTTTCTGGGGAAGTGGGGATCCGAACAGGATGGATCCCTCAGGACAAAGGCTGAAAGGATGTCACTCTTGGTCAGCTGGAAAGTACATCACCCATGTCACGAAGCAATGATCTGGAACGATCTCAGTGAACAGTGTTTGAAGATATTGGCTGAAGAACTCAAAAAAATGTGATACATGAGAAAGCAGTATTGAGAAGCTTGCTATAATGGAGAACACACTGGCCATTTCCTATGAGCCAAGATAGAACTACAAAAAACAGCAGCTAAATAAAGGCTTGAAAGATGAAGGAAGACATCCAAAAGTTGAGTTCATGGCTTGTTCCCTACTGCAGGCCAGAGCCATGTGTCTAGCCTAAACTGTGAAAAGAAAGACTCAAATCAAATTAGATAAGAGACTGGAATTTTTATTTAAACTTGCTGAGAATTTTTTACTTTCTGAAAGTGAGCAATATGTACCTAAATATTCTTATAATCTAAAATGACTAGGAAACTAAGAATCACCTCAAAAAATAATAGGAATAAATTAGAGATATGACTAGCCATTTTAAAAGACAGAAATTAGAGAAAAATAAAATTATTTTCTCTGTGAACCCCTGCTCAATAACTAGTTATACATGTTTTCAACTATTTTGATTACTAATGCACTTTTATTATTGTGATATTGTGATTTATAATAAGAAATAAATATTTGGTCTTTGTCCATTATCCCTGGCACATAGCTCCTATAAACCTTGGACTTTCCTAAGTGATGGGAGTTGGGAATGTGTCTTTTGTTATGTTAATAAGGGGACTTTTGGACACAAGCAATCACAGAATTAAAGGGCTGGCACCCTCAGTCCCACCCCCGAATGACCCCTGGGGAGGGGAGAAGGGTTGGAGGTTGAATCCTGTTTACTATTTTTTATCATTAGTAGATAGCATGATACATGGAAATTCAACAAATCATTTTTGAATTAATTAACTGTTAAAATAAGTAAATTTAGCCATAGAAAAGAACTGTCTGTCTCATTACCTGTTTTACATTCCTATACCAGCATAGCCAGGAATTAAAAGGGCTTGACTTTTGAACAAAACCAAGGAACAGGATAGTTTCATATAAAGAGAAATGGATTATTCTAGAATAAATATCCAAAGAAAGGAAGATTCTCTTTGTGAAACACCCATCAGCTAAATTCTCTTCTGGAATCAAAATTCCATACACCTCTCAAAGATGCCCAATAATGTGAACTAAGTGGATTTTGGAATGGCTGGCTGATGGATGATGACATTAGCTGACTTTGGAATGTTCGGGGTTTATACCTCAATTATACATCATATTCCATCAAATCTAACATGACGTTAATTGTTATATGCACCATTATTTTACATACCTTCAAAAAAGAAAAGAAAAACCTGCTGATTATGATACAGTGTTTAGGAAATTTCTATTGTAAGATACACTTCAATATTAGAGATATTAAAATGTGAAAAAAAATGTATATCTTAAACTCAATTAACTATGTTAGATAAGAGCCAGAATTGTAGATTGAGGAAGAACCTAAGACTTCATCCAATCTAATCTTCATCAACTTACAAATGAACTGAGAACTCAAAAGAGTTTAAGTACAGACAGGTACACAGAAATAGAGCAAGTCAATCAACCTGTGAGACCAGATGGGCTGCTTTGTTCCAGTGTTAACATTTCATAGTTCTGTGCACTAACATTAATATTAAAAAAGAGACTCAGGGGAAATATATGTCATCGTAATATGACAAATGTCTCCTTTTTATGTTAGAGATAGATAATTTATCTCAACAAATATGTAACTTTAAATTCTCTATCCTCAAATACCTGAATCCTAGCATCGTCCCCAGTGAATCCAGGGTTTGCCTAGAAAGAGAAACCTGAATCCAGTTTTTGGTCATCAAGGAAATACCTAATGAGATGTATGTAAATCTAATGGTAAACTGGATTTCTTTTCCTCTGCTCCTTGAATATCTTTCATTGGATCAAAGACTATTTTTATGGTGTCAGGCTATGTGATATTTCACATGAAGAACAAATCAAATTTGCCATAATTACGATACATTTAAAATTCACTGCTTCTAATGGCAACTTTAAACTTGATTTTCTTCAGTAAATTTTAGCCTGCTTGCCTACACAGCGCTATAAGTCTTGTTTTAAAAAGCCACTTATTCACCTTCTCTTTCCTTCATTTTCCCCTTCCCTTAACACAGCAATTGAAAAACTTCCCCTGGCCTCCACCCCCTCTCAAATTCCCCCACCTACCTGAAACCTCAGGCCCTCCTTTCATTACCTTGCTAATAACAAAAGCATCTTCATTTTCTCTGGAACTCATGCAGAAGAAACATTTTAAGCTCAACTAAATAATTACCCACCTATTTTCTATTTCCTCCCAAGGAAAAAAAAATCCTGATTGACTGAAAAATTACCAGGTTGTTGTCACCAGAATCCTTAATGTGAAACCTTCCTTACAATCTTCCTTCTTCAGCTTTCTGGTTTTGATGTGGGAAGTGGCAAAATTAGGGGCATTTGTGGGTTGTATTAGATAAATGAAGGCGTATTTAATTGAACCAGTCATCGTGAATGCATTCAGCCTATGACTGACATGCCAAAGGGGACCACGCGCATGAGCACTGCGTGGTTATCTTCCGGTTTGCCACCGACCCCTTCAGCAGGCCTGAGAGGTACCTGGAGGAATGCACTCAAAGCAAGGCTCACAGTTCAGGGGCAACAGTTGGGAGGATGGTCGGGGGTTGCCAGCTACAGAATGACGTACCCAAGCAAGTAAAGACGAAGCCTCTTTTGGCAGATACAAATTCCAGTTGCTTCATCATCTTCATTTTGCAGCAAACACTCTGCTTAGAAAGGATGAAAGAAAATCATTTTAGTGAAGAATGCCTCTGACGCCACCTCAAATTGTCTATTAATCCTTACTACTTATAAATACATACACGAAACACACACACACACACACACACGTATACATACACACACATACATACAGAGCCAATATTTTAATTGGCAAAAAGCCCTTTCTGAAGCCAGAGTTGGCCCCTGAACGAGACTGTGATTTAGCAAAGTGTGACTTGCTGTCCTCTCACTTCTCTTAATGCCACCTTTCTTCTCCGTGTCTCATCTCAAAATGTCTCATTCCTGTTGTCTCTGACAGGTTTAAACTTCTTCCTGCTAATGTGCTTACTAATAACTAAGTACATATTTCAAAACTACTACCATATCTGAGGCCTTTTTACTGGTAGCGAAAGGGTCTTCAAAGGCTGAGAGTAATTCAATGTGAAATGTGAACTTGGTAACTGGGAATTAGAAAATAAATCTCATTATTTCTTGGTCTTCTCAGCAGTTTGGTGGCCAAGAGGAGTCTATTTTATATATCATTTTCTTCTGCCAAAATACATTATCCATAGATATTTTCAAAAATATGGGAGCTGGAAAAGATCTTAACAGTCATCTTAAACCATCTCCACATTTTATAGACTTAGAAACTGAGGCCCAGAGAGGCAAGAGAGTTATTGCCAGAGGTAATCCCCACCCATCATCAGATTCCCAGGATAGTAGTTTCTAGAAATCTTGTCTTGGTAAAACTAACATTGCTTAAGGGCCCTGAATTATTTAACTTAGAAAGTTAAATAATTTATCATATGTCATTTGGGAAGGCTGAAGAACTATGTCTAACTTAAGGACCCCCATGTTTGATGGCATATCCAAACTCAACCAGTTTATTTCTATCAACAGGTCAATGGTTGCTTAAAAGGAGTCTTTCAACTTAATCCTATGGAGCCACATAGCCCTTGATAAAATGATACTGAACACCTCTGTAGTGGAAAGAAGCAGTCTGCTCCAATCCTGTAGGTGAGAAAGCCTTTGTAAAATCTTTTTGGCTATTTGCTTCTAACACTATGGCTGACCAGGTGCTCTGAAGGCCTCCTTCTACTACAGTTTACACAGGACACAGTCTTCAAAACACTGTTGTTTGCATTTGAGTTGGTGGAGATTTTCAGATTCCTTCCTTAACCCCTGCCATGTAAATTAGAGTAGATAACTGGGGACAGTAATCAGGGGTCAGAAGGAACAGGCATGACCTGAGGATGGATCAGGATCATAGCACTGCTGCTGGGGACTGAGTCTTAGGCAAAAGCAAAGTAGGAAAGTTAAATCTAAAATTTTTGAACTGGCTGAAGGCTTTCAAGGTAAACAGAAGTTTCCAGCTATGGGCAACCAAAGCCACAGGCAGAAAGCACACCCACTCTGAAAGAAAGCCTTCTCAATTTTGAACCTACAAAATCTCACCAAAGAAATCAAGTAATGTGTTCATAATCAAAGATCATTAGCAAACAGGAGAACTGTATTAGTTACCTGTTGCTATATAACAAATTATCTTAAAACTTAGCTTTAAATGACAATAAACATTTATTCTATCCTTCAGTTTCTGAGGTTCAGGAACTTGAGGATCTGGAATTTGGGTCCTGGCTCAGGGTCTCTCAAAAAGTTGTGGTCAGGGCTTCCCTGGTGGCACAGTGGTTGAGAGTCTGCCTGCCGATGCAGGGGACACGGGTTCGTGCCCTAGTCTGGGAAGATCCCACGTGCCGTGGAGCGGCTGGGCCCGTGAGCCATGGCCGCTGAGCCTGCGCGTCCGGAGCCTGTGCTCCGCAATGGGAGAGGCCACAACAGTGAGAGGCCTGCGTACCGAAAAAAAAAAAAAAAAAAAAAAGTTGTGGTCATCTGAAAGCTTGACTGGGGCCGAGGATCCACTTCCAAAGGGACTCACTGACTTGGCCAGCATGTTGGTGTTGGTGTTGCTTGTTGGAGGCCTCAGTTCTCCTCCATGTGAGCCTCCCCCTGGGCCAGCTAAGTGTCCTCAAGACATGGTAACTGGTTTCCCCAGAATGCATGATCCAAGAGAAAGGTATTCAGGCAGAAGCTATTCTATTTATGTGCCAATCTTTGATGAAAACAAGGGCAAATTTACTTGTAATCTTGGGGCAGAAAAGGCTAACCATGAATGAAAAAAATAATAAGTTCAATTATATTAAAATTAAGAAATTCTGTTCATCAAAAGGCATCATAAAGAGAATGAAAAAAGATAAATAGCAAACTAGGAGATATTTGCAACTCACTTAAAAAGCAAAGTATTAGTATTCAGAACACATAAATGATATCTACAAATCAATAAGACAGAAAACCCAACAGAAAGCTAGGCAAAGACCACTAAGAAAAAGAAACAAGTGTGGACAATATATATGTAAAAAGGTTCTCAATCTAGTTAACAACCAAGGAAATAGAAATTACAACCATAATGAGACACAATTTTACACCTATTTAGTTGTCTCAAATCAGAAGATCTGACAATACCAAGTGTTGGAGAGGAAGTGAATCAACAAGAAAGTCAGGGGACCCTAGATTGTTACAATTACTTTGGAAAACAATTTGGCAATTTGTAATGAATATTCACACACCTGATCTCCACCCAACAGTTGTATTTCTAGGTCAGTGATTTTGATCCCTGGAGAATATTTGGCAATGTATGGAGACATTTTCGGTTGTCTCAACTGAAAGGCACTACTGGCATCTAGTGGGTAGAAGCCAGGGATGCTGCTAAACATCTTACAGTGCAAAGGACAGCTCTATACAATAAAGAATTATCTGGCCCCAAATGTCAATAGGGCCACCATCAAGGAACCCTGTCCTAGGTATATAGACAAGAGAAACTCCTGCACATATGTGCACCAGGAAATATAGAATATATTCAAAACAACTACCACAAACTAGAAGTAATACTTCCCTTTTGACAAGAGAATAAATAAATCAACTGTGAAATAGTTATTCAGTGAAATATACACGACTGAACTACAGCTATAGACAATGACGTGAGTGGATTTTAGTGATGTGATGCAAAGGGAAAAAGAGTAAATCTCATAAGAAGATATCCAATGTGATATATTAAATGTAATATTCAAAAACAAGAAAAACTTAAAAATCTGTTATTTAGGGATACCTATAAACATATGCTTAAACTACAAATATAGGCTAGGCAATGATAATATAAAATTCAAGGTACTAGTTACCTCTTGTGTAAGACAAAAGGAAAACTGGAGGGTGGGCGAAGATAAACAGAGGAACACTGTTGAACACTTGGATTGTATAATGGGTTCACAGTTGTTTATTACATTATCATACTTTATAACTTGCATATAGATATAGATATTTACATACATACATATATGTCATATATCATTTTGTACCAACTATTATATTAAAATGTAAATAAACTGAAAAAATTATTCAGGGCAGAAGTTGTAAGGATGGGTTATACAATATGACCACACGAGTAGCTTTGAAATTAGGGCAATAAGTGGTTAAGAATCCACCTGCCAATGCAGAGAACACAGGTTTGAGCCCTGGTCTGGGAAGATCCCACATGCTGCAGAGCAACTAAGCCCGTGCACCACAACTACTGAGCCTGCACACCACAGCTACTGAAGCTCGCGTGTCTAGAGCCCGTGCTCCACAACAAGAGAAGCCATTGCAATGAGAAGCCCATGTAACGCAACAAAGAGTAGCCCCCGTTCGCTGCAACTAGAGAAAGCCCGCGCGCAGCAATGAAGACCCAACACAGCCAAAAATAAATAAATTAATTTAAAAAAAATAAATTAGGGCAACAAACTCACTGTTTTTTTTTTGGACAGGAGATGCAAATACAAAAAAATTCAATATTTTTGTATTAAGAGTCAGGCTTAAAACGGAGTGTAATTTGCCCAATGTTTTCCTTCCTGGCAGTCGACTATAATACCAATCCCCACACAAATATTGTTGGCCTAAGCACCCCTTACTCTGAGATTTATTGGCAATAAACACAGGGCAAATAAAAGATAACATGAAAATTATAAGATAGTTTTCCTCTTTCTGTATAATGTGATCATACACTGGTAGGGGCATAATGACATAGTGTAACAAGAGGTGAGAAAGTAAATGATCTGTAGCTTTCCTTGTCCTCTAGGACAAGGGTGTCTTAGGGAAAACCCTGATTCATTTTAAAAATCAAATTTTCAAAACAGGGTACCTTTAAACCCTAGGTTGGAAAATTAAGGTAGCCCAAATAATCTGAAGTGCCATGACCACTTATTAGCTTTAAGCAAAATTATAAAGATTTCCTTCCTTTTTTATGTTTCTCTCATTTTATTCTAACCAGGTTTTACAAGTGCCAACCTGCCCCCTTGTTCCTGTTCTCAGCTGACTTTCAAATAATCCCTGCTAGAGTGTTAATTGAAAAGTAAGGTATTAACTGATTATAGCTTAGTATGATACCTCCTAGGATGATTTTCATTGTCACAGGGGACTCATAAATGTTGGTGTGGGGAGCAGGGAGTGAAGGCTAAGAGATGACCTTCAGGAAGCTATAGCTAACTCCAGCACCTGAAGAAGCAAATAAAGAATATTTGTTATGCAGCCTCCTAAAGGTTGGCAAAACCTTGCTTCAGGCCCTGTTTAAACATCCAGGCTCTGTCTACCACTTTTGGAACTGAGCTGCAATAAAACCTCTTACTTCCCTGACCCAAGAGGGAATATTTTATAAATTATAGTGTAGTGAATTATTTGGTCAACATTTAGACCTGAAATACCCTGAAGATGAGAAAGTTACAGAAAAAATAGATTTGGAGAAAGTACAAAGGCCAAAATTAATCAATAAAATGCTTAATAGTGTAAAGGGAAGAAACTTTAAGGGTCCAAGAATAAATGTCAAGAGTATTTCAACAAAACCCAGAAGGCTTGAAATTGAAGCTGTATAGAAAAGAAGGGGGGGTGGTGCAGATAGAGAAGACTACTGTGGAGAATACAAGTGTGTCTTATATCTTTATTTACAAAATAATTCTTCTACCACTTCCCAGCTTCACAGTACCTGATATTAGTAACTGCTCTGCCAGATAAGACATGGTATCAGCCTTGTATAAAAGAGGTATCCCTGAATCAGGATGTGTAAGCCAAAAGGAAACAGCTAGAATCAAGTCCAAATGTGCAGTCCTGGTTTTTAAACTTCATAATCATCTAATGGTATTTATATAAAATGAAGATTCTAGGACCCTAGCTGAGGTGATTCTGATTCAGCAGTCCTGCATCATGGCCCGGGAGTCTGCATTTTAGAGCACTCTAGGGGAGTCTAAAGCCTTCAGAGGGCCACAGTGAAACAGGCTTAAGGAAGCCGAACCTTGGAAATTAACAAGACAATTTAAAATTTATATGTTAATATACAAGGCCAATTATAGCCAAGACATTTTAGGAAAAAAACTCTACCAAAGTAAAAAGACTTACAGTACCAAGTTTGATTTATTATAAACTACAGTAATTATGACAGTGTGGTTCTGTCACAATACTCCAACAAACAGTGAAATATAATACGGAGTCTAGAAATAGATAGATGATAGACAGAAAAATCTATATATCTACTTGATTTACAATAAAGGTGACATGGTTGATTGAGCATTGTGAAAAGGATGATCTTTTCAACACATGGTTCTAAGTCAATATTACATCCGTATTGAAAGAAATAAATCTTGATCCCTATAACACACAATACACAAAATCAATTCCACAGTCTCCCCAAGGCTGTCAGTCTTTACCAGGTATACATTTCATCAGAAAGAAAAGGATCTAAAGTCTAATCAGATGTATATGTCTTTTAATAAGCCTTATTTTCATTTGTATTGAATTAGTGATTTAGGTAATCTTGTTTATTGAGAGTAAGATTAAATCTTTAAGTATATTTCGGAAATTTTATTTTCCTCTCTCCACTTTCCCCCGTTTCTTTCTCCTTCCTCCTTCCCTTCCTCCTTTACTTTACGCTCTCCCACCATCTACACTTTTATTCTTTTAACTACATGCATCAGATATCAGGGTAACAAATCAGCAGCTCTACATACCAAATCTGACCTATAGAACTATTTTAAAACAAATCATGTTTTTTTGTTTTTGTTTTTTTTACAAAAACCCTGTTGCCAACATGATTGTGAGATTTCACAGAAAATTTAATTATGGGACATCTCTTGAAAATTTGGGAGATCTAGCTACCCTTAGCCAGCAGTAGTCCAAGGCAACTGCCTACTGGATTTTATGCTTTAGACAGGGCAGCCCTCTCAGATTCACTTAATCCTCACTAGGCCTGCTTTACTAGTATATACGACCTGCCTGACTCCTGTAAGAATTTGTATTTAAGATCCCTGTTACCGTTAATGTTTGAATAAAATAGCTAGATGTAAAAACATGTTTCTAAAAAGTTATAGATACATAAATGTCAATATTGTTTTCTATTTATATACAGTTTTCAGTGTTCTACATATGGTAGCTAAAAAGATTTTTTCTTCTTCACCTTTAGTTTTTGGGCATAAATCCCTTCTTGTTTTCACAGGAACATTAGCTCAAATTTACAGATACTGTGTGCTACAGATAAAATTGTTGCATTTAAAACCATATGTCACACTGAACTGTTCAAGAGGCATCAAGCCTCTCTTTGTCGCAGATCTTTAAAGATATAATTTAATGCTCAGTTAAGATGGAAAAGAGCGTTAGGTTGGAATAGAAACCTATTTACTGTGGATGCATTTCACTAAATTATTTCACCAAATTACTAGGTAGAGAGACATTAATACAGTATGGTAAAAGACAACTTTTTCAATTTACATATGTCTTCCTCCATATTAATCAGCTGCTAGGGATTATAATTGTGAGAGCAGCTGGATAAATGAGGATACTCCAAAGAGTCTGCCTCTTGTTTATTTACACATTCATATTTACATTTTAAAGATTACAATAAGAAACTCAATTCAGAAAGTGGCTTTGATTCATTTAACACTTTATGGGAATTTTTGTTCTATTTCAGGCCACCATTATATTATGGCTATAGAAAGGCATAAAACTCTATTACTGTTTCATGGAGTCAAAAAAAGTCAACTTGAATTGTACAAAATAAGCAGTTCATATCTGTGAAAAGTCCTTCAGGAATAAGATGCATTTCACTATAACTATTTTCATTCCCATACACATAACTTGTATTTTTATTTTCAGACACAAAAGCATGTAATGGGAGTGAATGTTTTAAGAAAATATGACCCCGAGGGCCCTGTTCGCTTCAGAAGTACATCTCATACAAAACACGATTCAAATGACAACAAAACTGAATTCAGATCACAGCCTTACAAAATTAGCTTCATTCAGCAGTTACACACACACACACACAAGCATTTTTTTCCTATCAAATGACAGGTCAAAATATGGAAAATTGGAAGTGACCATAGAGTACATCAGTGAAAAAATGTAGCTTAGTGGTGACCAGAACCCCTACACTACTTAACCGACCTAAGTCCCGAAAACAGTGACACTAAAATTTTAATGTTCTAAATAAATTTTTACGACTGGAGTAAATAAAAAGAATGAATAGTCAGTCTGGGATACATACATACACAACCAGCCTAAGGCAATTTCTGACTTAGGAATGCCTGGACCACAAATCGCTGCCATCACCATTTTGACTCATCTCTTTTAGGACTGAGAACTCATCCCCAGCATCTCACTTCGCTGGGTCCTTTACACTCCCACTCCAGCCCATTTCCTCTCCTCCATCCTGTCCCAGTTGTTTATTTTGAGCTCTAGGGTCAAAAAAAAAATTATGACAACCCCTCCCCACACTCCCATCTCTGCCTCTTTCACTGTCCCAGTGTGCTGGGTGAGAAGGAAAAGAGGAGGTAGCCCTGAAAACGTGAAATGGGGATAGAAATCTAAAAAGGAAGGAAACTTTTATAAGCTTTTGACAGTCCATTATCATCCACAATTCCCTTCTTTCACATAAACTTCATTCTGAACCTGCTCTTCAAAGCCCTGCATCCTTAAACATATTTAAAGCCCTTCTCCAGCTAAATTTCCTCTGGCCAGAGCATCTATCTTGAAAAGTATTCTTCCAACTCAATAGCCTTTTGCCCTCCTCTAGCTCCAAAAAGGCCCCCATCAGTTAGTACTCCTCCTTCTAAATCTAGAAGTGCTTACCAAGTCTTCTGAATTTATAACCTTGCTCTTTTAATCTCCAGAATCCCAATCAATAAATACTTGACAAGTTTCAAACATAAAATGTCGTATGAAAATTTCTTCTTACATTGGTATGACAGTGAATCCCAAATAAAATTCCCAATAAACCAGTAGTCGAACATTCAACTTCCCTATTCTTGCTTCTGGGATATCAATGTTGCTGGGGGAATTTGTATAATGTTATAAAATGAGGACCCTATAAATTTACGGCTTTCAGTGTCATAGGACAGCTAAAGCTGCACAGCAAGCGTCTGACCTGACTTCAGTCTTCCTGTTCTCTCAAGCCCCTCTTTCAATATCTTTGCCATCAAACTTCAAGTGTAAGTGATATATGTGCGTGTATAGGTAGATAGATAGATAGGTGGATAATCTGAATCCAACCAGATGTCTTCTGTGTTCTTCAAATCTGTATCTCTCTTTCCTCTTTTCAAAATCAACATTGCCACTTGGGTCATATGCTCTTTATCACATTTCTATCTCCATAGAGACCACACAATTCTAATTTCTCCTATTCTATCATATACCTCTTTCTCTTTGCTGGTTCCTATTCTTCAGCTAATAGATACTGTGGTACAATAAAAGTATATATTTGGACTTTGACCCATGTTCCTAGCATAGAGCCCCCCAAACACTTGGAATTTCCTGAGTAATAGGAGTGTCTTTTGTTATTCATAACGAGGCCCTCTAGAACACACCTGAGTCTTTGCTAGCGTGGTGATTCAGGGTGGGTTTCCTAGACAGTCTCAGGATGGGGCTGATCACCAGAAAAACCAAACATGTGATTAGAGGGTGGGAACTCTCAGCCCCACCCCATCTTAAACTCTGGGGAGGGGAGTGAAGGGGAGTGGGGCTAGAGATTGGGTTATAAAATCTCCTGAACAATGGGATTCAAAGAGCTTCTGGATTGGTGAACACAGAAGTGGGAGGGTGGTGTGCCCAGAGAGGGCATGGAAGCTCTACCCCCAACCGCATCATACCTTGCCCTATGCATCTCTTCCATTTGGCTGTTCCTGAGTTGAATCCTTTGTAATAACCTGGTAAACTTAAATGTTTTCCTTCATTCTATGAGGCATTCTAGTGAATTATCAAATCTGAAGGGGTAGGGGGTACCATGGGGAACACGAATTTGTAACCAAGTTGAACAGAAGTGCATTTAGCTAGGGCAGTCTTGTGGGACTGATCCTTTAAACTTGTGGGACTGATCCTTTAAACTTGTGGAGGCTGATGTTAACTCCAGGTAGTGTCAGAAGAGGATTTAACTGTTGGCCATCCAATTGATGTAGAGAAACAGAGAAATATATTCTGGTATATTTCATCCCTAGCTAGCTCTCCTCAAGTCTTTCTCTTCTCTTTAACCATGTAACTTCTTGAAAGACAAGTCCACAATAGATATTAGCCATTCCTTTCTTCATCTCTTCTCTCCTCTCCGCCCCCCCTTACCTGCCCTTCTCTCTTCTGCTCTTCTCCCAATCTCTCTGTACACATCTGTATCCCCAGCAGTACCTACGACTTTCATCAAAGCTCCAAGCTTGTATTACCATCTGATAATTGGATATCTCCAACTAAAGATTTTATAGGCATCTCAAACTCAATATGTCTGAAACTAGATTTATTATCTCCCCTTTGCTAAAATATTCTTCTCTGCTACTTCGGAACCCAGTTAAAAGCATCATTTAGATTAATCACCCATAGTTTTCTCTCTCTGTTCTTCCTGTTCAATATGGACAAGAAGAGTTGCAAAGCACTGGGTTAGAGCTTAGCTATCCATTTAGCTAAGGATATCCAGCTAACCACAATGCTTCATTCATCAAACATTCAGGAATAACAGAAGTCAGTTTGCATTTGGGTGCTTCATTTGTGTCCCTTGTTGCATTATCTTCTTAATCAAGAAAGGGATCTATAATGGCTGTGGATTTCCCTTCTATTTGAAACTCATTTGTGTTCACATTCCCACTTCAGAAAAGAGGAGGGCAGTGCCAATTTTAATTAAAAATTTCAGGACATGAATTCCACAGAATGCTCTTCCTTAAAGATTATTTCCTAATTAATACACTGAGTATCTGTTATATTCATCTAAATGGGAACGGGATGAGAAACTGACATCATTTTTTAAAATCAGTTTTATTAAAGTATGATCCCCATGCAGTAAGCCACAGCTATTTAAAGTATATAGTTCAATGAGATTTGACAATTGTATACATCTGTGTAAAGACCTCCACAATCAAGGTATAGAACATTTCCATAAAACCAAAAGGTTTCCTTATATCCCTTTGTACCAAGGCTCCTCATCTTTCTTTAATATCAAGGAAAAAACTTATCTGACAGTCTTCTTTGCTGCTCTTACTTGAATTCTTTCACCTATCTTGGGCCTCAGTTGGGACAACTAAATTGGTTCAGCTTTATTCCATGTGGTCTACATTTGGTCTCATGGTGGTGGCAGTTTTCCAAGAAAGCAAATGAAATTATTGAAGGCTTCCTGGACTGGCACAAACTTCTGCTGCACTCTTTTGGCCAACACAAGTCATAGGGTCAGCCCATATTCAAGGGTTAGAGAAATAGACCCTACCTCTTGATGGGAGGAAATGCAAGTCATATTGCAAAGGGTTTGGATACAAAAAGCAGTGGAAATTTAGAGCCATTTTTACAATCCACCTACTACATATACTTTACCTATGCAAAATGATCTTATTTTAGGAAACTCACTAAGCTCAGAAAGATTACTGTGATCTGAAGTTTTCTCTCCTGAGCTTCACTAATCATGATGAGTCACTCTAGCATATGGGCAATGAGAACACTAGGAAATCTCATTAATCAGCCATCTATATCTGTCTCCTCTAGCCTCTGCCTATGACTATTTCCATCTCCTTTATTGTTATTTTTGCCAAATCTTGAAAATATGCCATAACCTATGATCAAGCAAATACTACTGAAATGAATACTAAAAGAAATACTAAATGAATAATAATAATAATGTGCTAAATGAAAGCTATCCTCAGTGCCTTGGTGAAATACTTTCATTGCACTTTGCACCATCACCCTTATAACATTTATCATATTTTTCCTTTCATTTTAGCTATTTATTTAATTGTATGATCCTTTACTATACCATACAGTTCTTGAGGTCCAAAATCATGTTCTTTTTACTTTGTGCCTCCTTCACAGCCCTTTATGGAAGAGTTGCACCACAGGATAAGTGGAATGAAAAATAGATTGATGCGTATATCCTGCAGCTGTTTTTCTAATGAGTAGGAAAAATGGATTTAATTGTAGTTTTAATCAATACTATAAATAATTGTTATTGGCTACCATTTATTAGGTTCTATGTCTAAATACTGCTCTAAAAATTCAACAAAAACGGTAAGTAACTATTCACTGTTGCCTTACATTTTAACTTCTATCTATATTACACATTTTCAGCTAATACCTGCCTAGTCAGGTAGAGGAACGAACAGGGCCCTGGAGACACAGAAACTTGATTCAAACATCTCACTGCTGCTTCTCAAATATGTTACTCAACCTGAGGTTCAGTCCCTACAAAATAGAGGTTTACCAATATTTAACTCATAATAAACAAAGTTAAAAGAAATAAGACATATGGAGGGTCTAACACATAGTAGGGACTTAACTCCATGTTTATTTAATTCTATTTCTCCTCTCTCTCTCAGAATACAGGTCTGTCTTACTGGCAAACACTGCAGAGCAGAAGTGGGTCCTTGTAATTTTACAGAAGTTAAAATTAAGTTTTTCCAAGTTAATCTTTGGAAAGATTAACTTGAGGGAGAATGGAGAGATTTGGCTGCTGTTTTTTTTTTTAACATCTTTATTGGAGTATATTTGCTTTACAGTGGTGTGTTAGTTTCTGCTTTATAACAAAGTGAATCAGCTATACATATACATATATCCCCATATCTCCTCCCTCTTGCATCTCCCTCCCACCCTCCCTATCCCACCCCTCTTGGTGGTCACACAGCACCGAGCTGATCTACCTGTGCTATGCGGCTGCTTACCACTAGCTATCTATTTTACATTTGGTAGTGTATATATGTCCATGCCACTCTCTCACTTCATCCCAGCTTGTGCGTCCCCCTCCCCAAGTCCTCAAGTCCACTCTCTACATCTGCATCATTATTCCTGTCCTGCCCCTAGGTTCTTCATAACTTTTTTTTTTTTTTTTTAGATTCCATATATATACTCCAGATCTTTTTCCACTTCACTCTAGTTTTTTGGAGAGAAGTCTTGTCAAGTATCTGAAGAGTTGAGGATCATGCTGGGATAATATTCCACCATCACAAAAGGGAGGGAACTGCTCTCCCCATACAGACTCAGAATTAGGGGCAGAGTCCTTTATAGGATGGATTAGGGGAGGTTTTATTCTTGCTTATTCCCTTTCCAGGAGGCTTAAGACCCATTGCTCAGGAGCACTTCGCTCATCTCCTTCTTTCTCTTGAAATCTTTACTCCTCTCTGTTTGGTAATTACAACTACTCTATCTTTGGGACTCACTCCTCAAACTTCCCACAGTCCCCAAATCTAGGTAACTAAAAGATACTTAGGAGTCTCAGAATTCATTTTACCAATAATGACACTTTTGGCTGCAGCAAATGTCTAGTTTTCCTCATAGCATCACAGCAAATTTTAAAAGATTTTTAAAGAGAGAGAAGGCTAGAGAACACATGAGAAGGAGTGGGTGTGGTAGGCAGAATAATGCTCCACACACACACACACACACACACACACACACACACACGACCACATTCTGGAACTGTGGATATGTTACCCACATGGCAAAAGGGACTTTGAGGTTGTGATTAATTAAGGACCCTGAGAGGGAGAAATTATCCTGAATTATCTAGGTATGTCCAACCTAATATCCACCCTCACCTCTCTTGGCTGTGGTCAGAGAGAAATGTGACAATGGAAGAAGGGTCAGGGAGATGTGATGTTGCTGTCTGTGAGGATACAGGAAGGGGCCACTAGCCAAAGAATGCAGGTATTCTACAGGAGCTGGAAAATGCAAGGAAATAGATTTTGCTCTGGAGCCTCCAGAAAAAAAATACAGTTTTGCCAATACCTTGAATTTAGTCCAGTAAGACCTATGTTGGACTTCTGACCCACAGACTGTAGGATAATAAATGTGTGTTGTTGACACCACTGCTTGTGGTAATTTGGTATAGAAGCAATGGGAAACTAATATGGTGGGAATGCATAGAGATCAGAAGAGACATTTTCCAGAAATGCATGGCTATTCTCAGGTGATCACATTTATCCTTTACTCAAAGATTCCTTTTCAAGTCATTGAATATAAGCCCCCTCATGAACAGTGAGGTTTTCTCTCCAAGGCAACAGTTATCAACAGAATTTTTTCTTCTCCTCCATAATGTCACATCTCTGTGCACATGCATATATTTGAGATTAAAATAAAAAACAGAATAAGAGAAACAGAGGTTATATAGGCAGGTAATATTATAAGCCTTCAAATCTCCATCACTATCATTGCCACAAACATTTGCCAACTGCCTGCTGCATGGAAGGCATGTTGCTATGTACTGAGGATATAGAACTAAACACTTGGCTTTGACCCTCAAGGCAAAACCATTCACTTATTTGATGCCTTGCTTAGCTTATTTCTGAGCACTGCTCTTGGGAGGAACTAGTAAATGATTTTTTAAAGTCGACCTTTTTCTGTAATATAGTGTTTAACAATGGCACCTGATTTTCCCAGTGATAATGGGTCCTGGAAGGCACTAAATCACCAAAGTGGAAATCTGTCTTATTCCCCATCCTGTGCCTACTAAGGCGAAGATTTTTTTTTTTTTTTTTTTTTTTTGCGGTACGCGGGCCTCTCACTGCTGTGGCCTCTCCCGTTGCGGAGCACAGGCTCCGGATGCGCAGGCTCAGCGGCCGTGGCTCACGGGCACAGCCGCTCCGCGGCATATGGGATCCTCCCGGACCGGGGCACGAACCCGTATCCCCTGCATCGGCAGGCGGACTCTCAACCACTGCGCCACCAGGGAGGCCCTAAGGCGAAGATTTTAAGTGACACATTTTAGGAAGATCCAGCAGAAACTGGAATAGTGAAAGGATCGGCACTAGCAGAAGGCCACAGGCCCACGAGTTCGTGTTAATGAACACCATATTGTGCAGTAACAACCAACTGAATAAAGGTATAGAAAGCCATTCCCAACGGTTGCGTATGTAGAGAGAGAGTGTCAATAAGGACTTTATTTCTGGTTGAAGGAAAGCTTTTTTTTTTTTAGAGATATTGATGAAAACTGGCCCTTCCAGGAGTGAATGACTTGAGATCAAACCAATCTGTGATACCTTACAGTTGTATAATTTTGAGAAAGTTCCTCAACTTCTGTTTTCTCATTTTTAAAGCATGTGTAATAAATTTCTGAATCACAGAAATGTTATCAGTAGTATATCATATGGGGAAAAAATTGCAAAAGCACCTAATGATGTGTTTGGTCCATACACTATAAATAAAAGGTCTTTTATTCATTCTTTCATTTATTCAAAACCTACTTGGAATTTGCAAATACAGTGACACAATCCTTGAGCATAATGACTCCACGCACATAAGAATTGCTGACTTTCAAATTTTGAGATTTGCAAATGGAGTCACCAATCTGCCAAGATTTGCACAAAATGCTTCAACAGAGCAATTATAAATTAACTCTCTCTTTTGTTTCATGCTTCATTTCAGATGTTTCATAACCAACTCCTTTGGAAAGGAAAAAACTATCTAGCACATCAGCACTTCTCTAGTACAATAGGATTTGAAGAGCTGAATGACAGTGTCTCCTGGAGAAGGGATTTTCTACTCACAGAACCTGAGATGAAATCATCTTTCCCAGTTTTACAAATTAGAAAAAAAAATCTCCACTGTCTTTTCTGCCAGTATTTTTCTGGTGTTGGAATTCTGATGGAAACATTCAAGTTTAATGCAACCTCTTTATCACTTTTGAAGGCAAGACCATGCATTTTTCTTTTATATCCTCTATGTTCTAATCCACAGTTAAGATATGTTTATCTTTATATATACATATATATGATATATATTAGATTTCTGAAAAGGAAGAAAGACTGTTTTTACAGGTCAGAATTAACTCTATGGTTTTTAAATTAGAAAACTACTAAGGTGCATTGAACCTGCTTTAACCCTCTACCCGTAATTCTCAATCCTGGTTGCAAAATAGAATGACTTAGGCAACCTTTAAGAAATATCTAAACTCAGAAGTGCCCCTCTTCTAATTTAATTGGCCTGGGATGGGGCCCAGGTACACTGTGCTTTTTTAAAAAGTTTCTCAGGTAATTTTAATGAGTAGCCAAAGATGAGAAATAATGACCTACACCAATGGGTTAGTGGTTTGTAGCCTCAGCAGTTCATTGGAATCACCTGGGGGAACTTTAATGCTGATGTCCAAGGCACACTCCAGGCCTATTAAATAAGAACGGGGGATGAGGGAGGAGTCAGTACTTTTTAAAGTTCCCCAGCATGTGCCACCAGGGTTGAGAACCAGTGCCTTCACTGTGCTAGTGAGTCATGATTATGATGTACATTAGGCATCAAATGATCCATCATGCAGCTTTATAGTCCAGCTCACTGCAGCTGGGACTCATATTCAACTCCTCATCTTTGTTTCAGATATGGAATTAACAAATTAAGTTCAAGTTCCATCATACCTTTACTAAGATGAATATTGTCAGTGATCAGAGAATTGCCTCTAGTGTCACTGACATATTTGCTTTCACAATATTTTGAGAACTAAGAGTTTACTGTGAGCAAATATTAATATCACTCCATGTGACCGAATTTTGTCCCGGAATTGGCCTTGGACAATTCATGATTTCATGAGTATCGGGGTCTCTTGACCTTACTGATACCTTACATTTTAGGGATTTTTGAACCATGCAGTTGGCTTTGGGTAAACTTTATAACCTTCATACTCACCACTTTTTAGTGTCTTCCAACCCCAGGGAAATACTTTTAATATTATAGGGAAGTATGGAGTCAATATTACTTATGTTATCACTATTTTTCTGAAGCTCAATCACGCCCAGAATTTCAGAGAACTTTCAGGGAAGCTACATCTTTTCTTGGCACCTTAATATTACCTGTCTCTAAAGTAGAACCATCTTTGTGTTTCTCAGTATATTCCTTCAACAAGCAATGGAAGCATCACTCTCGTGTTATTGAGTAATTTGACTTATTAACAATGAGAGTAGTCTTTAGTATGAGGAACTTTTATGCATTTTCTTACATGGTCTTTGCCTAGAAACATTTTATTCCGCAGTCTTTGTTGGCCCTCTTGTAAATCTGTTTTGGAACAGGTTCCTTGGGCAGCTGGATTTGAAATGAGGCTTTGTTAGTTGTGAAATCAAAATCACAGTCCTTCTGTGGTTCTGATGTGAGAGCTCCATCTGGAAATGGATCAGCCCTTACTGTCTCAGCATATGTCCCAGGGACTACATTCTCCCAATAATTCCAACAATGCTGTGGTTCCAAATTCAGCAGTTTTCCCCCTCTTTGCTGTCATACATCCATCTATGAGCATCCAAACTTCAGGAAGCTAAAAAGAGTGTGGAGAGATATTTATAATGAAGAAATAAAATAGCCCCCGCATCAAAATTAAGTGAGGCTGAAATATTCTCCTGGTTTCTATTCTATTCAGGGTTATGGAGGGGTTTTACTTTGTTCTGACATTGTTTACATGTAAGTCAGCTGAGTCCTCACCATTTCCCTGCAGATCAGCATTTTAGTGTCACAGACTGACCTGCCATTAACTCATCGGACATGCCAAACAACAAGGGGCCTTTCTAATTACAGAGCTCTGGGGCACAATAGAGTGGCTCACACTGCTGAGGTGGAAAGAGGACAAAAAATGAGTTTTCTCATTCTAGGTTTGAGAAAAAATACAGAACAAAAGTGTCCATACCTCAGTATAGAATGTCCACACAATGCAGATGGCCACCATGCCCTAGATGGAAGAAATTCACACACTGCTTCCTCTGCCTTTTATATGAACCACCACAAATGGCCAGCCATGACCCTCAGAGATTGCTCTTTGATTTCTCTTGCAATGTGAATGCAACTGTCAATGCCAATTTCTGGACCATGTCCATTGGCAACACAGGTGGAAACATAGTCATTAAAGCAGGATGAGTAAGAACTGAAGAATCAACCACGCTTTCACCTGGGCTGGCATCCAGTGGGGGAGGATTTCCACAATAATAGTAGAGACATAGTTTCCTTCATGCCTCCCCTCATCCTGATCTCTGACAGATCTGTATGTATGCTGTTTCCAACTGAAACCGCCTGCTGCTAAATCCTCCAGACTGCTCTAATTCTAGAAGCTTAGTTTCAGATTACTGTACATCCTCTCAGAGGGAATGGAAGTCAGAGAGAGATCCTAAGGCCATAATTCCCAGAGAATAACTCTGCTGGAAGATCTAGGGCTGCCATTTGAAAGAATGACCAAAAGGCCATTTTTTAGGTCCATGAGTCTCAAAAGTTAATGCCCATGAGTATCATTTCAGACACTTGTCAGAAATGCAGACTCTCAGCCCCCTTTTTTTCCCAACTCAGAAGGTCTGGGTCCAGGCCTGGGGTGGGGGACCTGATATATCACTGCACACGATTCTGATGTAGTTGGTCTGTGGCGTACACACTGAGTGTTGCTAATCTAAACTATAAGAGGCTTAGAAACATAGCAAGAAGAGTTTTTTATATTTTTCTTGAAAGGTGGGCTTTAAGGTATACTTGTTATCTATTCTCTTAGCTTATTTTGGGTACCAAGTAGCCTTGAGACTCTATGAAACCTGAAGGCATATGGAGTTCTCTCTGTTTTAGTGTGTCTAGGTACATGAATTGACTAGGATTAGCTAATGGGGACACATCCAATCAGTCAGCAAATAATAGCTGAACTCTTGCTCGGCTGAGAATTGTACTAGGTACTGGTGGCACATAGTGATAAGAAAAAAGTGTTACTAATGCATTTAGGGCAATGCAATTTACTTTGGAAGGGGAAATTTAACAGAGATGATGGAAGCTGAGCTTTGTTTTAAACTATTGCAAGAAAACTGCCAGGCATGGAAGAGAAGGAAATTTTTGAGAAATAGGGAAAAAATCATATGCAAAAGTAAGGAGCTAAGAATTAGCCTTTTATAGTCTAGACATTTTAGGAAGTTCGAGGAAGTTGGAAAAACACGTGGATGGTGAGAAGTGGCAGAAAATAAGGTGGGCAGGAGAGAGCCCTGAGATCATATTACAAAGAGTTTTATATGGCAAAACAAGAACTTTGATTTTGATCATGTATGGCACAAAACATTACTGAGAGAAACTAAAGAACACCAAAACAAATGAAGTGCATCATATTCATAGATTGGAAGACTCTCAAAGACAGTATTTCAAAAATAACCTTTCTTCCTAAATTGAACTATAATTCAAAGGAATCAAAATCTCTGAAGTTTTGTGAAACTTGATAGGCCTATTCTAAAATTCAGGCAGAGTGGTGCTGTCAGAAGAATAGCTAAATAGACCAATAGAAAAGCATAGA
This sequence comes from Mesoplodon bidens, assembly GCF_964165515.1. Taxonomy (NCBI): domain Eukaryota; kingdom Metazoa; phylum Chordata; class Mammalia; order Artiodactyla; family Ziphiidae; genus Mesoplodon; species Mesoplodon bidens. Next base: position 90,976,074 of record NC_138172.1, read on the forward strand.
GATTCTAGAAACTGATGCACACACACAACGTCACTTGATTTATAAAGAGATATCACTATACCACAGTGAGGAAAAAACGGTACTTCGAATAAATGGTACTGGGCCCATTAGCTATCTACATGGAAAAAACAATTTTTACCCATACCCCACTCCTTGTACAAAAGTTAATTCCAGATGGTCCATAGATCAAAAAGTTAAAGTTAAAATAATAAACATTCTCAAAAATAACATCTTCTACACAGACATTTTTTAAAACACTAACCAAAATGAAAAACCTTGATCAATGGGACATTAGAATTAAAAGCCTAAGTTTATCAAAAGACCCCATTATAAGAAGACCACAGGGTAGAAAATATTTGCCCCACATATAACTGACAAAGGAATGAAGTTCCAAATACACAGAGAACTCCTACAAAAAACTGAGCCAGCCACCAAGTCTTTTTAAATGTTCAGAATGTTTGAACAGACACTTCACAGAAAAGACATCCAAATTAACATTAAGCATGGGAAAATGTGGCCAATCTCATTATTCATCATGAACTGAAAGTTAAAAACATAATGAACACAACTATATGCTCATTAATTAGCTGAGACTGAAGGTACTAAAAATACCAAGTGCTACCATGATTTGGATTAAGGGACAGTCTCATATATGGCTGCTGGAAATAAAAATTGGCATAACCATTTGGGAAAAGTGGTCATATTTATAAAGACACATGTTCCTACCACCCAACAACTCCTTAGGAATATACTCAACACAACTGCATCCATATCTGTACCAAACTATGTATTAAAAATGTTCTTAAGAGCATTCTTAAAGTAGCCCAAAATTGAAAAATTCAAATGTCACTCAATAGCAGATTTGATAAATAAACAGTGGTATATCCATACAATGGAATGTCATACTACAATGAGAATGAGCAAATTACTATTACACATAACGATGTGAATAAACATCAACTTTACAGTTGAGCGAAAGAAGACAGACACAAAAGAACCATACCATTATTCCCTTTATATAAAGTTCATATAAAGTTCAAAACAGGTAAAACTGAGAGTATAGACGTCCTGCAAATGGTTACCTTTGGGGAGGGAACATGAAAGAGTCTTCAGGAGTTCTAGAATATTCTTTTTTCATATGTGGTGGTTACACAAGTGTGTTTACTTTTTGAAAATTTACTGAACTGTACACATATGACTTTTGTACACTTCTGTATTTATGATATAATTTAATACAAATTTTACTTCAAACATTTTCACAGGAATTTAATCAGAATGGAGGAAGCATGCTATTTTCTCAGATGGGACATAACTTCTTCTAGCATTTTGTTGAAAGTTTTTTCTTTTTGCTGATGTTTGTTTCCTCTAGGACAATGTTTTCAACAACAAATATCAAGGTGATTTGCCTTAAAAAAGATAGATTGTTGTGCAAATGCAGGAAACAGATGAGAGTCTGAATTGTGTGGAAATAGAAACATGAGTCAGAATAGAGGCAATGTTTCAGAGATAGAAATCACAGGACTTGAAGTTCAATTATCTATAGGATGAGGAAAAAGGAAGATAAAAGTCACTCTAAAGTTTCTAGCTTGATAGATTTAATGATTATGCAGTTGAACAATATGAATCTTTTTTTTTATTTTGGACACAATCGGTTGTCAGTATTTGAGGGTTATCTAGATGGACATATGTTTATGCAATTGAAAATATAGGGCTGAAACTTAGTAAAAAGGTCAAGACTACAAATGTAAATTTGGGTCTCTTCAAATGTGTGTTTTATGTTTCAAATTTATGTTTTGTGGCTAAAGCCCTGAAAATAAATGTATCCCTCTCCACCCTGAGGAAATGTGTTGGGTGAAGAGAGAGAAGGGTAATTAACAGAAGCTGGGAGCATTAGGAAGACGTTTCAAGCAAGGAGCTCATTTGCTATTTATCTTAACTGCTTTTTTTAAGTGACCCTCACAGATCTGAATATCTAAACACACAGTGGACCTAAGTAATTCTCATATTCTCTTGTTGTCCTTTAATATCTATCTTCTAAGTATAAGAATTATTTTAGAAGCATCACAAATAGTGTCTGGTGTTCCACAAAACTTAATAAATCACTTGCATCTGAATCGGAGTATTACCAGAAAACAGTATTAGATTGATCCTATTATAATGATAGTCATTTCAAAAATATCTTACAACTTAAATAAAATTGATGTTAACTTATCGTGTCTGTAGCCTCATAAGTGGATTTCAGAGGTGTGAATCAGATATCCATAATAATCTCCTGGAAAATGGATACTTTTCAGAAGAATCATATTTTAAATCAATGTGGAACATAAAATATTCCCAGGTTTGTATCAGATGATCAACATATACTTATAAATTTATCTTGTTGCTAAAAATGTTACAGTTTTATTCTAAAGCCTATTATTCATCCATTACAATTTACTAAAGCTTACACCATATTCCCTGAACTCATACTAACAATACTCGTTAAGGAAAGACAGACTCTACTTCACTGTCTGTAAATCCATTGTTCTGGTTATCTATTGTTATGTAACAAATCACCCCAAAACTTAGAGGCTTAAAACGATGCCCATCACAGTTTTGGGGGGTCAGGAATGCTGGCAGGGCTCAGCTGGGCAACTCTTCTGCTGCATATGTCATTAATCAATCTCCATTGATGGTATTCAGCTGCTGGATGGGCTGGGTAGAGTACTGAAGTTCACTGCACTCAGATGTTTGGTGTGTTGGCAGGGATTCCTGGAAGGCTGGGCTCAAATGTTGACTGTCACCTGGAGCACCTACAAGTGACCTTTCCAACATGGTGGTGTCAGAGTAGTTAGACCACTGGGGTGGTTCATGGTTCCTGAAGATGTTGTTCTAGAGGAACTGGACACTGCTGGTTTCTTAAGGCCTAGCCTGGAAATGGGTACGTTACTTCTGCTATCATCATTTTGCCAGGCAGTCAGGAAAAGTATTCAGGTTCAAGGAGAGAGAACATAGATAGGCCTCTAACTCTTGAGTGAAGGTGTGTCAAAAAATCTGAGGTTTTCTTTAATCCATGTAATAATTACAAATCATTTATGACCCTGAATTTTAAATGTTTGTATACCAACTTAGGTTGCAAAAATATAATGAAAGCAAACATGATAATAGTCTAATTTCATGAAGTGCAATAATCTCTTTGAAAGGTATTTAGATCTGGACCTAGAAATATCTGGAATTAAAATTTGAGACTAAAAATGAAATAGATGGTATGTATATATATATTACGTATATACTTATAGATGGTATAAAATCCATGATATGGTAAAAGTAGAGGAAAACTAGAAATTAACTCAATTATTTTTGATGCCTTTGTTTAGGGATAATAAATTTGGACTCTTTCACTTAGAAAAATAAGTATGATTCTTGATTTTTCTCTACTAACAATTTAAAGGAATTCACATTCATAATTTTTTACACGTGTAAATCTCCATGTATTTGGCTTTGATGCTTAAGTGTTCTGAAAGAGATTCACTGCATCTGTATCCCTCCTATATGCTAGGCCTGATGTTAAGCACACTGTTTATACAACTTATTTAATCTTCAGAACCAATCTTTGAATTGAGCATTATAAGCCTTATTTTATAGATGAGGAGACTGAGGACCAAAAAAGATGTATGTATACATGTGTATGTATGTGTGTGTGTGTGTGTGTGTGTGTGTATATATATATATATACTTATGTGCATATAAAAATGTGTTTAATATACAATAGGTATGCATTATATATGTATAGTAATAATATATGTAATATGTATATATTATACATATATTATTACATACATAGTATATATCCATATTATATATGCATAGATATTTATTGTGATATAATATGTATTTATATATATATATATATATATATATATACTTGAGGGACACTTTTCAGATTATACCTCCTTCTGTTCTTGAATAGAAATTATTACTATGGTAATCTCTCAGGTGTATCATCTTACTGTCTAGTGCAGCATGCCAAAATAGCTTTTAAATTATGAGATATGTTTTCACATACATTACAGGTAACATTTCTGTCCACGTCTTTTCTTCAAACACAGCGTTAAAATTCAGTTAATATTAATTACTCTCTGCAGTTTTTGCTGTAGATAAAACACACGACGTAGTTCCAATCTAAGGTTTCAAAAATAAATGTATGCCACAGCATAATTGGAGTTCCAATATTCCTTCTTCCGATGCTTGGCGATGCTGAGCTGACAGCTGGGAAAAGCAGAGAAGACGGCCATGACATGATTGGGCAGGTCAGGACTGGTGCTGGCATGGTGCACAGGTCGGACTTTCAATCATCTTAATAGCATCTTTCTGAAGTGCAGCACAAAGAATCTGATTGGCATTGGTCTAACACTGATTAGAGATATTTGTGTAAGACCTTCATTTGCTTTGTTCATAAGGAGAAGTAACCTACCTAAAAGGAGCAGGTCGGGGATTCTGATTCAGACATGCTTCGGTATGTTGGGCAAGAATGTCATGCTCTATCCTACTTAAGGCACTTTATTGGCCCAACAGGGCCCTGAGGATTAAGTCCAGATTCCTTTCTTGGCACCCGAAGCACTTGGTCTGGCACCTGTTACTTCTCCAGCCCTGTCTCCACACCCTCCCTCCGTGGCACTCTGCACCGCAGCTGAACTGAATCTTCTGGTTTATATTAGAGTGTGATGCTTTTGCTTCTTTTTCCCTGCAGGTGTTCCCATTTGGCTGAGGAACTTGGGAAATTCCTGGGAAGCCCAAAATAGCAAGTAGGTAGAAAGATGCCCCAAGCCAATGTTGAATTGTGTATAATGTGCACGCAAGATCAGCCCTAGCCCACAATATCGTGGGTAGATATAATTAACTATCCAGAGTGGAGCTGGAGGGAAACTTCAGCCCATATCTGAGCCCAACCTGGAGAAGCTAAGGCAAGGCAGACAACAACAGTGCAAACATAATCCAGGATACCCTACCAAGACCTTTGGGAGAAGAGAGATGGGCATGAAATAGGCATCTGATTAGCACCCACGAGTTAATCGCCATCTTCCCTCAACTCAAGTTGCAAGACAATGTGGTTCAGGCCTACAGAACACCTCCTAGAGGTCTCAGGTTAGGGAGGATATTTGGGGGTAGAAGGTGTGTATGTGCTTCACTGACGGAAGATGCAATGATAATTTATCATAAAAATGCGAGAATGATTCACATGGTAACTTTTTTGCATGGTGAAACAGGCGTATCTATAAGGCTAGATGCTGTCTGCCTCAAAGGAGGATCTAAACTAAGTGATTAAAATAAAACCTCAAATCAAAGTAACTTAATCAGAACTGGTATACCACGGGGAATGTAAGTTGCTGCAGCCACTGTGGAAAACAGTTTGGAGGTTCCTCAGAAAACTAAAAATAGAATTATCACATGATCCAGCAATCCCACTCCTGGGCATATATCCAGACAAAACTATAATTCAAAAAGATACATGCACCCCTATGTTCATAGCAGCACTACTCACAATAGCTAGAACATGGAAACAACCTTAATGTCCATCGACAGGTGAATGGACAAAGATGTGGTACATATATACAGTGGAATCCTACTCAGCCATAAAAAAAGAACAAAATAATGCCATGTGCAGCAACATGGATGCAACTAGAGACTATCATACTAAGTGAAGTCAGAAAGAGAAGTACCATAAGATATCACCTATATGTGGAATCTAAAATATGACACAAATGAACCTATCTGTGAAACAGAAACAGAATCACAGACATAGAGAACAGACTGGTGGTTGCCAAGGGGGAGGGGATTGGGGAGGAATGGAGTGGGAGGCCATGGTGAGCAGATTGAAGCTTTTATATAGAGAATGGATAAAAAACAAGGTCTACTGTATAGCACAGAGAACTATGTCCAGTATCCTATGATAAACCATAATGGAAAAGAGTATTTTAAAAAAGAATGTGTATATATATATATATATATATATATATATATGTATATATATATATATATATATGTATAACTGAATCACTTTGCTGTACAGCAGTAATTAACACAACATTGTAAATCAACTATACTTCAATTAAAAAAAAAATTGGTACACTACAGACGGCAGCCATACCTCAAGAAGGACAAGAAAAAGCCAAATGATTTTCCCGCACCATAATTCAGGGTAGGGAAGCTACCAACTGTAAAAACATCATCCATCAACATGTGATTAGATTATTCTGTCCCTGAAAAAAATATGATTATCTTTGTGAGCTGTTTATATTTTATAAATGATTAAGTTATAAAATCAGAGTCTCCCACTTGGAAAGAGACTAAAGACTGGACGGAAATTGATGGGCTTTACCTTGACCTGCACTCATTAGGCCTTTGGGGGCCTGAAATGACCAAATAGAAGGAAACACTGATATACATCCAGTCCAAGCTTGAGGGTTGCTAGACTCTGCAAGAGCCACAGGAAACCTAGAGGTTAGACTTCTTCTGAAACAGGGGAGACAGGGCTTCTGAGGGAGAGCATTAAGGTTATCAGACTGAGAGATTTGATAGGAAACTGCCTGTGGATATGGTAACACCGGAGGAAAAAGAGAAAAAAAACTTATGGGTGAATAGAGCATTTATGAAGAAAATCCTATTTATAAAGGCTTTGATTGGTAAGAGCTTTTCTCTCTCAGGTCTAGGGAATGTCTAGTTAGCCAGCCCTTTAATCTTCAGAGCTTCTGGAGAGGAGTGGACAGAAAGTCACTGACTGCCTCAGGTAGGTTATCACGTAGGACCACTTTGGTTATCAGCAGAGAGAAAAGTATCCACTATTCAGGAAGCAACACAAAAGACCCCATGCATAAAAGATAGACCAAACTCCTAATTCTACCATGTAGGTTAGGGAAAGTCATCCCCTGAAATCAAAGATTTCACTTTTGGTGAAGAAAGAGGGGCTTATTTTCAGTACCATAATTAGTCCTCATTGGGGAAATCACATGTATTTTCTAAATTTATATTCACTTAAATGGATGTAGCAAATCAAAGCTTAAAATTGCCTAAGGCATCCATAGCACTATGCAGAATTTTCAATTAATGGGTCCTGGTTCTCCTTTGTGCTGTTGCCTTATAAAAAAAAATTTAATCTAAAAAAAGAGGGAAGTGAAAGAGATGACATTTAAGGGTATCTGTATCTCAAAACCCTAGAAATCTCTAGACCAGCTTCTCCCCATACTGCCCCCCCAAAGACCCTACAAATATAAAGCTTTAATACACGTTTTGTGAAAATTAGATCAGTGAGCTCAATGTGGAGGTATGAATTGTTTTGATAAAGATAATGGTGGTCATTTATAGCAGAAGAAACAGGCAGCACATGGAAGAAGAGAAGGAAAAACAAAATAGAAGTGAAGGAAAGTTCTTTGGAGACTTTTGAGGTTCACTTTTCCTATCACTGTAGGAATGTTCCAAGGGCTGTAAAAATTTAGATAAGAATGAAATTTTGCTTCATTACTCATTTCAGTTGGATAGAAGCCAAGTCTGGACTGAGAAGTAGAAAATATTTCCATGTATGGAGAGCAGCCTTCTGAGAACATCAGCGGGGGAGGGGGAAGGATGGGTCTGGACCCCAGCATCTAAATTTTGGACTCCTAGCTACTCTGAAACAATCTCAATCCATTTTACATGACAGACAAGTCTTAATTTGGGTTGCCCCAGAAGCAGACCCTAAGACAAGTATTGAGGTCTATGGTGAGTTTAATGGTGGCCCCTCAAAAGATACGTCCACCCAGAATTTGTGAATGTGATGTTAGTTGGAAAAAGGGCCTTTACAAATGTAATTAAATTAAGGATCATGAAATGAGATCACCCTGGAATAGGGTGAGCCCCAAATCCAATGACAAGTGTCCTTAAAAGAGGGAGGGAGGTAGGACATTTAACTGCAGAGGAGGAAAGGCATATAGGAGATTGGAATTATCCTGCCACAAGCTGAGCAATACCTGAAGACAGCAGAAACCGAAGAGGTAAGCAAGGCTCCCTTGAACTGAAGGTTCCCCTAAAGCCTTCAGAGGCAGTGTGGCCCTATCGACACCTTGATTTCAGATTTTTGGCCTCCAGAACTGTGGGTGAATAAATTTCTGTTGGGGTAATTTGTGTGGCAGCTGCAGAAACTAAAACAAGATGGAAGTAGTTTATTTAGGAGGCAAAAGAAAATATTGATGGGAGAAAGGAAAAGTGAGAGGGGAGGGAGAAGTCAGCCAAAAAAATAGAATATCTAGCTATCAGTGAGAGCAACTGGAGCTTACTATTCCTGGGCAAAGCCTGAGAGCCAGCATAAGATATACGCCTCAGAGTTTATGGATCTGGGGAGAAGGGAGCTGGGGTATTTATACACTCACCCCAGTCAGCCATTGGCTGAGGGCTGCTCTCAGGGGTGTTGGTTCCCCAGCACTTCCAGCTCCCATCTGAATAGCAAAGTTGGCTCCAGCAGCAGAAGAGCCCACACAAAGAAGTGCAGGTACTATCTGTTGAGGTCTGGCCACTGTTGTAACGTCTTAACTATATTACTGAGTGAGGTATGGTGAGGTGAGACACAGATTGAGAGAGGAAAACCAGAAAGTGTCTTGACAGTTTTGTTATGCTCACATTTCCCTGGAGAGAACACAGCAAGCCATGCACCCGGTTGGTCACAGGGCAGGAGAAAGTGACTGTTGTGAACAAGCACCATTATTGTGGTTTCCAAGGGAAGGACTGAGGGTCACAGGGTAATTAAGTTTAGGATCGGCTCATCTGAATAATTTCAGGGGGCTCTGGGGTCATGGGGGCTGTCTAGTTATCTGGTACCTGGCTCTGAGGTGATTAAGGCAGGTGGTTAGTGGACCAGAGTATGAGAGCCCAATAAGAGAGATGATGGGTGGGATTGTGGACTTAATTAGCTGGTGAAGAAGAGGAATTGACCAGCTTCTAACCCGGACCTCAAAACTAAGGTAACATTAAAAAAAAACTATTTACAGGTAAGGGCAAGGAGATATGGGTAAAGTGACAAGCCCACTACAAGAAAATCCCATTTTAATACACTGCAGTGAAAATAAGATACAAATTTCCATTATAACTTATAAAGCCCTGGAAAGCACTTATAAGTCATTCATTAAAAGTCCCCTTAAACAGTAACTTAAGAAATTGGTAAATATTATTCATCTGTCCATTGCCCCTTATCAAAATTTGAAAAAAAATCCTTATTCATGTATTCATTTTTTCAGTCCACAAATGTTTACTGAGTGCTTACGCTATGCCAGAGACCAGACTCTGAGGATGCAATGAACAAAAAAAAGAATTTCCTTATAGCACTTACATGCTCTATAATTAGGGTGAGTGAGAGATGACAACTAATAAGTAAATAAATATATACAGTGTGGTAGATGGTAATTCTTTGGTGATTTAAAGGTCTTCCCATCTGGTATAATAATAATGACAAATTAAATGATATAAAAAAGCTTATTTCAACATCAAACATCAATGTCCCAATTTCCAAGACATCCTTTCAACCATTCGTTGTTGTGGAAGTATCAGTTGATCCCATCTTTAGATGCTGCTGCACTCTGCTTGCCTCTACACTGTCGTCTTGAAAAAGGATATGTACCTTTAAACCTAGAGAGCAGAGGTAACAGATCCTGTTTGAAATGGTTGCTGAGGGACCATTTTATAATTAGTGCACATCAACTCTGGTTTCAAAGGGCAAAGAAGGTCTCTCACTTGAAAAGGGAAAATTACTCCCTGGTGATTGGGAAAAAGCCATCACAGGGTTTTTTTCATGCACACTAGTAGCATTATACTACTGCATAATTTCTTTTTTTTTCCTTTTTGTTTGGAGGCTTTCTCCTACCCTCACACTTTATTGTTTTCTAAAGTTTTATTTATTCCTTCTAATGTTTTTTTGTATAGGAGACCAAGGGGAAGATCTGGGTAATGCAGAGGGCAAGCAGGTCGTTTAATCCTTTAACAGGTGAGCAGAAGATAGGCATGTCTTTCCTGCTAAAGGGCTAAAAGACTGAAGAGACATATTATCTTAAAAATGCCTGAAATTGTTTTTGGAGCTATACACAAGCCCAGGAATTTTTTTTTTTTTTTTTTAATCAGAGATAGAAAGATTAAGCGCGATTTCTGCAAAATTTTCATGGGGAGCAAGGGTTAGGTTAGGGAACTAAGTATATCTGCATGTTTATATTCTTTAAGTATTGCTATAAATAGTTTTGCTGATTTTATAATTTGTTTAATATGCTTAGATATCTTCATAATTTTTTCATGAAAAAACTAGAATTTAGAAGAAAATCAGGTAAAACTGACTCAGATAACTCAAAGGAAGTCTAGCTGTTGGGGGCAAACAGACCAGGATAACATAATTGTTCATCTGATGACAAGTTAATTGAATTTCATGAATAATTATGAGAATGAAAAAAAGTTTTTACAAGCCTCATATTCAAGGCTTGTAAACACTGTAGGTATTAAAATAAGAGCTAAGGAAATGTAGGGAAAGTGTAAAGCTAATTTGCTTTCCATTCAGAATTTACATTTTATAATGCTGTCACATTTCTAAATGATGAGGACAATTTTATTTTTAAAAGTAAATGCTGGCAAGGCATTTTTACTCTAAGTATACTTTGGACATAAACTAACTCAAAAATAAAATCTGACTAGCTAGAGCAGTTACTTTATCAGGAAGATGTGATATTTTTTGCTTCCTTAAAGCTGATTCTCAGTGAGATAAGGAAAGACTTCCTAATATGTCAAATGGAGTTCAAACTATTCAGTCATAAGGCAAGACTTGCAAACTCCAAATTTATGTCAGCTTTCCACTTCAGATAAGATCTTTATTTTTTTAAATAAAGTATAGGAAAAACATCATCTTCATGTCCTTCTCTCCTGCTGTCCTACAAAATTTGCCCTCACTTTGCTTACATAGTCCTTGGTTGGTTGGTAAAGAGCTGGTCCTATGGGATCCTGATGGTAACGCGATGGAGGCAAATGAACTGTTTCATTTCCCATATGTAAGTAATTACCAAAGGAATGGAAAGCTAGCACTTAAGAGAGATTTTTTTTTTAAAGAGCGAATGACTACTCACAGTTATTTGAAATGTATCTAAGTACAGATTAGGTTATGTGTATTTATCATAGGTGGGAAGGTTAGACTTCCACTTTGTTAAGAGGCAAACTAGAACATTGGTATGCACAGTGAGACTTCTGAAACCAAAGGATAACACTGGATATTTTCCTAGAACTAACTGGCGCTAGATATTGGGGGAAATCAACATGTCTGAGCAGTGTTGTCAGATAAGAAACATTTATGTGATGTCCACACCTAGTTCTTCCCACGGGCCTTTGTGAAACTGACTATGTGAAAAGACAAATACTAGACTCTTGGCTTTTGTTCCCAAGTTTGTTTACCTTAATTTAATAAGTGATATCTAGGAAACGGTTGACACTCTCTTGGCCTATACCAGAAGCTTCTCTGGAACTTAAGAATAAATGAATGTGTGAAAAATTAAACGAAAAGGTAGGAGGAGACCAAAGTAAAAAGATTCTGCCCATCACTGAACTTTGCCATGAATTTGGCTTGGTACCAGGTACACTGGTTGGTTTCTTTTTTCCTAAACGTTTTAGTCAATGGGGACCATTGTAGATAGATGGCGAATCACTGAAGGAGTTCACGTGTGGGAAGGTTAGGTGCTTTCTGAATCCAGCCCTCAGGCCTTCCCTTCTGACTTGATTTAAGCTGCATCAGCAGGGATGTGGAGAGAGCTTGCTTCTAAACTGATAATGGGTCAAAAAGTGTAGTTAGTATAACCAGGGAAATGTAGGGCTAGGACATACCACTCAAAAGGGGACACGTTTTCCTTCATCAATTTGCCTTCCATATGCGCAAAAGGTCATAGTCAGCTTTTACCTCTCCAAATGGAAACTCTTGGTTCCCATCTGACTACACTGGTTTGTGCTATTGCTTCCACAAGAGGACAGGTCGGGAAATACATATGCAAAATGTCATATATCTTATGGTGTTAAAATGTATAAAATTATTACACATCCATTTCTACTAAGAACTGCTGTTTTTTAAATTGCAACTAAGAATGAAACAAACATTTTCACTGCAAAACAGAATTTTTGCAGATCTGTTATGATTGTTAGATAGGTAAGAGTTTGATTTCCCATGATCTAAAGAGAACTGTTTACAGTTAAATTTGAGAGTCAAAAGAAAGTCCACAATTGTCCATGGGCAATCAGCTAGGCCTTGGCACAGGAGGGCCACAACACCAACATATTAAATGCATACCTGCCCCAAAACAATCTTTTCCTGGCAGATGCTCTAATTGTGCTCTGCGAGAGAGCCAGCCTGCCATCCCAAGAGGATGTAGCTCAAACACTGGTGCTCCTTGGAGGCTGACAGACGATGGGCGCCCCCTAGGGGCAGACGAGCCTCCGCAGAGGGAAAGCAGGTGGCAGGTTGCCAGGAAACCAACCCCTTGGAGCTCCTGACAGGAAAACACAGAAGCAGGTCTTCTTTCTGCACAGTGCTTGGTTAGGCAGTTTCATCTCTCTCTGGCACACCAGCTGAGTGCAGATCCTGCTTGAATACTCTGAAGCCAAGCTCATCTCAGTGAATCCCAATGGAGAAACTTGCCTATATCACTTTCTCTTTCTCTGGGGCCACCTCCCCTGATTTCCTGACACTCTTTATACTTGTCATTGTTGCTCTTGTAAACACAAGACAAAGCTTGAGGAGTGTTTTGGAAAAATAATGGCTGAGCTCCAGTAGCTGGCGGAGCAATGTGACTTAACAAGGGTACTTTATTCTTATGGCTTCATATCTACAGAGCTCTTTTCCTTCTAAAAGCTCAAAGAACAATTCCAGCCTTGATTTTTGCCTCTGCAAGATCCCATAAGGTTTAAGAAAATACAACTTCAAAAGGAGGCTCTAAAGAAAATCAGAGAGTATTTTTGTGTTTGCTACATTTATGCAGTATTATAAGATACTTAGTTGTAGGTGTTCCTGGGCCAAATCTTTTATTATTCTGATTATCCTTTGAACGGTCTTTATGTGCTTTAGAAAAATCTGCAATTATTTCCTTTATTTACTCAGGTCTATGCTCCAATGTCTCTTTCTTGGTGAGGACTTCCCCGATTATATTACTTAAAATTGCAGCTCACTCCCCACCGGCACTCTTTCTGCCCCTACCCTGCTTTACTTTTTTCCACGGAGATTCAGTTAAGGAAGCAGAAGCACTCAGAGTAGTATGGAACACGGGTGTGTTACAGAAATCAGGCCTGACCCAATTAGGAGAGAAGCTGGGGAGGCAGGGGTCTGCAAAGGGAACGGGGAGATCAAAGTCCTAACCCAGCCCTTCGGAAGCAGTGTTTCAGATGGACAAGTAGGCGCCTGCAAGAGAATGTGGGACGTGAAGCACGTCCAGCTTGAGCAGGGCAGGGCAGGAGAACTGGAGGAGAAGCCAGTGGAAGGCTCTGCTGGTCAGCCTGGGGTTGAAGTAGGTCAGCAGAGCAGACAGCAAGAAAAGCAGGGGGAGAGGAGAGCAGGGCAGAATCCTCTGGCTCCTCTGTGTCCGTCTCTCCTGGCATCTGATTATGATGATCTTCAGATAGTATGGCTACTTCTTCACTTCCAGCTTCCCAACCCAGTGTAAATTCCATTTTCGGCTAACTCTAACTGGGAGCCATATAAGGAAAGGAATGAGGAGAAACATGGTTCCAGCTTAGCCAATTGGACACGGTACAAAACTACCAGTCTTTAACCCCTCTTACATACTACGTACTTTAAGTTTCTCTTCTCTGTATGTGCATGTGGGCACGAGCACGTGTGCGTGCATGCGCGCGCGCGCACACACACACACACACACACACACAGAGTCCTAAACTCTATGAATGTAGGGATTTTTTTTTTTTTTTTTTGGTACGCGGGCCTCTCACTGTTGTGGCCTCTCCCGTTGTGGAGCACAGGCTCCGGACACGCAGGCTCAGCGGCCATGGCTCACGGGCCCAGCCACTCCGCGGCATGTGGGATCTTCCCAGACCGGGGCACAAACCCATGTCCCCTGCATCGGCAGGCGGACTCTCAACCACTGCGCCACCAGGGAAGCCCGAATGTAGGGATTTTTATCTGTTTTATACACCTCAGTGTCTAGAATATAGCAAATATTCAATGAATATTTGTTGATAGAATTTTTTGGTTGCTGGCCTTTGAATTATACCTGGGGGCAAAGCCTGAGTCAGGATCATTAATTTGTGGTTGACTAAATCTAGGTTCAGGAAGTGAATAAGTGGTCAATTCCAAAAAACTAAGCAAGTCACTGAGTCATCACTGGAATCTTCAGGGTCTGCCAGTGCATAAGGCGTTGTCCAGCTAGCATACCATTTCTATAAGAAGTTGATTCAATCTACTACCAGCAGTGGCCTTATTTCTGTCTTTAAGCTCAGGGAAACTTACAGGTAGTTCAGGGTATGAAAGAAAGAAGGGCCAATGTTGATGAACTTAGTTTGTCAGCCTTACCCATGGGAAACCAGGAATTCAGCTGCAGAGATGCATGTTTTTAGCATCAGGTGTCAAGATCTGGAGAATTCATTTTGTTAAGTGTCTTGAGAAAGTCCTTAATTCCTACAGCCTAAAGGACACACTTCCTCATCTTATTGTTTCCATAGCCAGATTTTATTCATAGCTGGCTGATTCTTAAAAGACATGAGTCCTACCCCAAAATATGTCCACCATTGCACTGTCTGGTGGCCTTACATTTTAGAAGTAGAAATTCCTTAGGATTCTGCAGGTATGCCTGTTTTCAAGAGTCCTTTACCCATGGAAAGGATCATACATTGAAGCCTATCATTTAATCACTTATAGAGGATTAAGAAATATAGCTAATTAAAAGACCTAAGAGAATCACAAATTGGAGCACATACCCTGATATTGAAGGCAGTAGGGCACAACAGTGAAATGTAAACTGAAATCATTGCCCAGAACCTCAGAGATGGCACGTCAGACACACAATAATTTGGACACTAAAACCTACCCTGGAGCCTTTTGGCTGGGACTGAGGCTTGATCCACTATGGCCCCTGTGTAACCTGTGACTCAGTTGGGATAGTTTTCATTGCAAATAAAAGCAAGCAATACAATGTGCCTTAAACAATCTAGAGAGGTATCAGCTCACATAAGTGAAAAGCTCAGCCTTAAGCCCTGGATTGACCAGCGCTCCAAATGCATTTCTTTTCTGTTTTCTTGTTGGCCTTTTCTGTCCATCACCCTCTGACTGCCTTCATAAGATGTCTGCCTACAGCAACTGATGCTACATGTTTCCTCAGCAGTCACATGCATCAGGAACAAAAGGGGCATTCTTCAACACCATTAAACAAAGTTCTGAGCATGATGTTCATGGGAGTACTCCTGAACTAACCCCTGTGTCCAGGGAAATACAGGACTGACTGGTTTAGGTCAGGGTTATCTGAAAAATCACCCTGGTGGTGGGGTAATGGGATGGATTGCCCTGAGACTCTAGTATAGGCCCCAGTGGATACAGTACTAGTTTTCTAGGGCTGCCATAACAAAAACCAGAGATAGGGTGGCTTAAACAACTAAAATTTATATTCTCACAGTTATAGAGGCTGTAAGTCCAAGATCAAGGTGTCAGCAGATTTGGTTTCTCCTGAGGCCTTTCTCCCTGGCTTTCAGATGACTGCCTTCTTGCTGTGTCCTCACATGGCTTTTCCTCAGTGCATGTGTGTATTCCTGGTATCTCTGTGAGTGTCCAAATAGCCTCTTCTTATAAGGGCACCAGTTAATTGTATTAGGGCCCATCCATAAGATCTCATTTAACATCTTTAAAGGCCCTAGCTCCAAAAACAGTTCTACGGGGGGTTAGGGCTTCAACACATTGGTTTGGGTGGGGGGAGCATAATTCAGTCCATAAAAGGTGCTGAGAGTAGGGATGATCCCTCTCAGTGAGCATGATTACCATAGTGTGGGGCAGAAAGAGATGCTGCGGAGACAGCCAAGTTGTCCACTACAATCTGCAAACCCCCCTAAAGTCAGTTCCCTTTGTCCATGATTTAAATACAGGAAAAAAAAAAAAAAACCCACCACACGGTTAATTGTGTGTTGAGCTTCCCTAGGGCAGACTTCTGCTAGATGTGGGTCTCCTGGGCTTTATTGTTTTGTCTAAGCAAACATTTCCCAAAGTGTATTCCAAGGAGCACTTGTCTTGTGACATACTCTACACACAAATGTTTCTTGGTTAAATAATGGGAAATCCTGCACAGTATCTTTATAAAGATCTTGACTTACAAATTAGCATATTTAAATGCCCCAAATAAAGTCCACAGTTTAAAAAAATGTTTACTTTTATATAACACAGGGCTTCTCAAACTTCTTGTCAGCACAGAATTTTCCCAAATATTACCTACTAAAATTCCCATGGAATACATTTTAGGAAATGCTCTTCTGAGGAAATGTTACTTTTTATTCAAAGTAGGAAGAGAGACATTGCAGAAGGGCAAACATAACAGGTTCAATAATGTGATAGGCATTAACATTAGTCTAATTTAGTTTTACTTTGCTTTTTCCATAGAGGATTAAAGTCTACTGCTCTGGGAAGGGAAGCTGACAGATTTCTGTGCTAGTCTTTGGCTGTAACAGAAGGCCAGCTCTGGGGCTCACTTCACAGAAACTGCTCTAGCAGGACACCTGAGGCATCTGGTCATCACCTATTTGCACCTGTTGCTGCCACAGGCTGAGAGACACAGAAACAGGAACAAGGGACTTTAAGGTTCAGCAATAATGAAGTGTTTGTGCCAAAAGCATTGTCCGAGAAGAACTCTGCAAAGCAGAAAAGTAAGGAGCCAGTGACGAGAGAAAATAATCAGTGGCAGCAGCCCAGAGACAAGAGAGGCTCAGAGCCTTAGTCTGCAAGGACTATAGGGGCTCGTGTGCCAAGAGCTCAACTCCACCCCCTTGCTCATGGGATACTTTTTCAAATTTTAAACACTTGGACACCATAAGGAGTGAATACTTCCAACATATAACCCAAGGCATCTGTTCAAGCAAAGTAAAACTGAAAAAATCTGAAGGTAATTTGGAGGCTTCTGAACACCTGTGAGTCAAATAACGCACACTCCGCCCCTTCTTTAAAAGTGCAGATGAGCTTGAACCTTCTGGGCATTTTAGCAGTTTGCCATCTGTACCGATAACCATTTTCTGCAGTAAGGAGAGTCTTCTAGGAGGATGTAGAATCCAGGATCCAAGCTAAGGAAACATGTTTACACCTGCTACATCTGTTCAATCATTTGCAGGCCCTGCTTCACACTGGAGTCTGTGCAGGCACACTTTTGAAATCATTCTTGTCTGGTTAAGTTTCACACATGCTCCATAAAAGCAGAGAAGCAGAATGGAAAACCAACCTTAAAAGCTCCATGGTCTGGGGTTGTGTTTCCAGAGAATACTATCTCCATTTTCCTTTTATCTTAAACTACTGTGGAATCTAAGTCATCATTAATAAGGTTAAGTATTTCTCTAGAGGTAGGTAATGCACTCACAAAAGATGGGAAGGACATTAAATTAGTTCTGTTGGAAAGTAAAACCTGTAGACAAGCTAATTGCAGTAAAGCAGCTGATAAAATGATAGGTTGAAAAAGAACAATAATAACCAAACCACCTAGACAAAGAGCATGGCCATCTGTCTTTCCTCCGGGAAGAATATAACCCCAACCCGCCATTTACTCTGATGCCGGTAGAGCCAGACACACTGGAATGTGCTGTAAAAAGACAATCAAGCCTTAAGAAAGAAACAGTGTGATTTGGGCAAACCACTCCATAACAGTGATCCCTTTAATTTGTTAAATGGCTGCAGAAAGAATAGCACAGGTGAGTAGATGAAAAGTACTCAAGGGGTTTTGTGTAAGTGCTGCATTGAGAAGAGTAAGGTACCTTTATGCTACAGTCTACTTTGAGAACCTTTGAAGGAGCGTTGGAAAGCAGAGGCCAAACAGGATAGCAAATTTGTAACAACACGGATCACCTCTGACCTGTTCAGAGCATTTAGGCCATGACATTCAAGGAAATTTACTGATACTTATACTATAAAGACCTACTTCATATTATAATAAGTACAATAGTGGTATTTATACTGAGAAATTTGGGGGGTCCAGAGACAACAGGTGGCATGCAAGTTGATAATGAACCACATTTTAAAAGCAACCGTAATTGTTAGAGTTTCTTTATTGGGATCAATTTTTTAGCTCATCCAAAAATGGAATCTATTCTAAAGTGGAAAGTATTAAAACTAGATCATCTAGCCCAGTGTTTCAAACCCTCCTTCTTTGATTTTAAAATGAAACAACTAAGACATAGGAGACTGGTTCAGGGCATCAGAAACAATGGCAGAACCTGGACAAGAATCCAGTTTTCTGTTGCTAAGCCCCAGGCTTATGCAGAGATTCCTTCTGGCTATGGTGCTAAAAGAACCCAGTGTTCTCCACCCACAAAACACCGTGAGCATGCAACAAACAGGTCTTTTCTCTAGAAGACTTTCAGTTCTTGAAATTGACTCAAACAATACCAAAGGTTAGTATTTTCTATACATCCACCGAGAGATAAATACACAGCTCAAGAGTGTATGGTATAATTTTGCCTAATAAAACTTAAAGCTCGTGCTGCCTTCTCTTTCTGAAAGGGAAATACAAAATGAAAAGGCATTGTATCCCAAGTCAGCCATCACTACATTCATAGAACACATATGTGCTGCAACATACTTTTTGGGACCCTAGAGAAAATTTATAAAGAACTGATGCCTAATGGCAATGCTTTGTATATATACTTCTTCTAACATAGTACTGGGATTTCAACTCTGTTATTGATGTTATAGTGGAAACACATTACACCACAGAACAGGTCTGAGAGGAGATTTGAATTACCTTCCCTGAGATGACAGAACTGATCTAATACATTAGGCCAATTAAACTCAGACAGCTCTAGTCCCCATTGCCAGCACTACAAAGAGACCACATGATGGATCTATGACAGAGGCAGGATTAGAACCTAGGTTACCACCCTTCCAAGCTAGTACTCACTTTATTACATCTGGTTTAAATCACCATAGTCTTCTAGTGGGCCAATAGAGCAGCATTATTTGATACTGACTGCTGACCAGGGACCAGATTTGTTCATATTCATCTTATCTTTAAGTCAATTTACAGAAGTGAAAACCATTTTAGCTTTGGGTGGACTGAAGAGCAGGAAGTCAAAGCCTAGGATGCCTGGAGTGAGAGTTTTGAACAGAAGGCTCTTCTTCTGTGGCTTTTTAGCTGCTGCCATTACCCATGGTGGAACTACCAACATTCCCCTCCATATCTATACACACCCGACCTCTGATATGGGAGGCCAACACTTTAATTCTAGTTAAGAAAATTTGCAGCAGGTTGTGCATACTTGCAGGCCGACTTTCCCTTCCAAGGTGTGATTTTAAGGGCGGCAAAAAGCTCTCCTCCCCCAGATTATCATCTTGGCTTTGGGATAAGGCAACATCTCCTAAAAATCCATTGTCAAAATATAAATATTTAACCTGGGTGGAATAAATGAAATTAAGTAAATCATATTGTTGTCTTTCTAAAACCTTGTTTTAAAGGTGAAAGAATAAAACTGTTTGCCTTCAACTCCTCCTATAGCCCAACCCTAGTCTTACTCCACTCAACCCATATCGCTGACGATTAAGTTTCAGGCTTCCATGGCTTTCATGTTCTAACTTTCATCTTCAGCACCTGTAATGAGGATTTTCTACTACAGGTCAATAGCTTCTTACTGTCCTGCCTTGAACACTCATTCTTCTGAGTCCTATCCTCCCCCCTACAGACTCATGATGTTCTTTCTTCTTGTACAATTTGTTCCCATCATCTCTACTTTTAAGGTTTACTTCAACTTCTAGCAACCTCAGCTCTTGGTAATACCTCTCTTCTCTGAGCCCTTGATGTTTCTGGGTCATGCATTGGAGAATAGAACCATGATTTGCTTTCTATTGCTCTTTAACACTTGGTGTCCTAGTAGGTTTTCTTGTAGCTCCTTTCTACTTACTTTTCTAACATAGAGTAAAAAACCTGAATGTTTACAGGGGAACTTTATGACCATGAGTATTGGGAGGGGGAGGAAAAAGAAATAATTATTTCTTCAACAGCATTCACTAAGCACCTACTATGAACAAAGCACTTATGTGCCAAGTGCTGAAGACAGAGTAGATTATCCACGGGTCTTACCCCAAAAGGAATTTGCTGACCACTGGACAATACAGGAAAACCCAAGGAGCCAGGGCTGGGAAAAGTGGGGCCACCAGCCCTTTTCCTAGTGTGGCCATAATAGCTCTCATATTGCATTACATTTTAGTCACTGAAATTTCTAACATCAATGGTAACGTGAGTCCATTTACATTACCACCCTCAAACACTTTTCTTGCTGATGAAAACCTCAGAACTCATTTAGTAAAATTGAGTAATAATGTGAATTGAGTGCCTACTATGTGCCAGGCATGGTGCTGATTCTCTTGTCATAGATTTATGTGTTAAAGCACAAAGAGTGATTTAGTATATAGTGACTCTAATATTTTAGAAAATCATACCAATGAAACTGCCCAATTTAAAAAAGGTTTGTTTTCTTCCCCCTCTATCCATACCCAAATCTCAAGGTCAGATGTTTTGTCTGAAAGAGAAAAGTCAAGAGGAGACTTCCATTATGTCTTATCCTTCATTGTCTTAACTCTTGAGACTCAGACCATCTAGCCCTTTTATTATGAGATGAGCACCAGCTGCTCATAACTTATTCTGATTGCATCTTTCTAGTGGGAGAGGCTTCAAGACATAGTGGAAACAGCCTGGTCTTTGCCCAGACTTACAGACTCAAATTGTAATTCCACAATTCAGTGAGGCTTGTGGTCATTGGGAAAATTAGAGAAAGGCACACCCCTTCTCTGGAATGACAAAATCCTTCATTAGGGTGCACCACTGGGCAAGCAGAACACAAAATGTGTTATCAGTCCCAATTAGCTCCTCCCTGCTCCCAGATGCTGCTGTGCAGTATACAAAATGCACAGCCTTGCATAGCCACCCAGACCACTCTCTTCGGTCATTACTTAAACTTGTGGAGCTTCAGTTTCCTAATCTGTAAAACGGGTAATAACAGTCACCTTCAAGGTTGTGAGGTGTAAGGGGATAATTTACTGAAAATGACTGATATATGGTTGGCACTCAACAAATATTCAAACTTTTTCCTTCATTTAACTGTATAAAAATTTCAAGTCTAGTTCATGCCTAAGCCTGATTTTCTGATGTTGTTTACCTGTCTCTGTTCCAAAGAATAAGTAATTTTCAAAACTGAGTTTTTTAATCTATGGAGTGAGAATTCTCATATCCTTTTTTTTGTTTCCAAAATATTTTGAGGCTCAATTTCAAATGCCATGAATAGATGTAGAACACACACACACACACACACACTTCTGTATACACACTCTTCTATATAATTATACATACCCTTTAAATTAATCAAGCTGATATTAGCAAATATTAATTGTCTCATTAAGATTCCTGTTAGCCAGAGCTGAAGTCAGGAATCCTTGAGAAATCTAATTGACTCAAGTTAATTGTAATTCTTCCTTGGGGTTTCAATGATAACTCCTAAGTTGACTGTAATATTCTACATTCTGCATAGCACTGAGATTCTTGAAATGAATTATACTTATATGCTGATGAAACACTTGATCATAAAGACAAAGCCCATTGTATTTTATTTGGATTGCTCTCCCTGTGCTCCACCCCAACCTCTTCCCATCCTCAATGTTTACTTCAACTCTTTTCTCACTTTCTTTTTCTCTTTAGTTTTCTGTGGGTTTGTTTTAAATGTATTTGTTGTACTATCTCTTTGTTAATCAGATTTGTGTTATAAGGTGCTTGCCCCTTTAAACAATCTTGGTGAGACATAGTGTAGCCAGGTAAAAACATTTGCTCTAGAATCAGAAGAACCTCAGTTCAAACTCTACGTCTTTCACTTACTGTATAATCTTGGTAAAGGCATAACTTGTATTAATTTTTGTTTTCTTAGCTGCAATGGTTCAGTAACCCTAGTGTAATACTCAACATATACATGGGGGTAATTAATATAGCAGGTATAAAGATGACCATTTAACATCCAGTAAGTTCTTTGAGGATATATCTATTTATACAGCATACAATATGGATTTAATCAACTTTGAAAAAGATCTTTATGTAAGTAATTGTGACTTTCTAATTTGTTTTTGACAAAAGCTGTTTTGTTACTTTTATTTACTATTTTAATCACAAATGTGTACTTGAAAGGGTGCTCTTCAGGAAAGATCATTCAAGCCCTGTCTCTTTCATTTATTAGCTAAGTGACATTAGACAAATTATTTCATTTACTGAATATGTTTCCTCACTTGTGAAATCAGAGAGCTGGAAAAGATCATCTCTATGGTGTTCCAGCTCTGAAAATTCGAATTCTAATTTTCTTTTACTAGAATAAAATACTAATTGCTCCTAATGAAAGGTGTTCAAATCAAGCTGTACAATAGCTTCTCCACAAATTCAATTTGATAACACATACAGTACTTAGAAAAAAACTGCTCAAATTACACCATTAAGAATCTTTTGTTATTACTGATTTTCAGTTGGTGAATATTAATACTTATTACTATTTTGTACTTAAGCTGCCATGTATGTGTTTGGTGCATACATGCTTTATAGTATATGTATCATTTAGAGGACTATCAACTAAATAACACCCGAATTAATGTGTACTATTCCACATCCAGAGCCCGAAGAATATCCTTATAGATATTCCACAAAAACTGTGAGGACTGTGCCCATTTTAATCCTTCCCCAGTTTTCTGCCAGACACTGAACTGTATCCTCTCACTCTATGCTTTGTTCCTCCAATTTAGAACCAAACATAAAGTAGCAGAGATAGAGTTGAATTTGTAACTATATTGTTGCCTCAATTATCAAAATTCACTTCACAAATGGGCTTATATTCTTCTATATGTATCTTCCTAAAGTTTCTCCAAAGACTTAATACCTAAATCAATTTTGTATTTCACATTCCATTTGGATAACTGTTGGATAGTGATGACATATCATATGTTTAATGTGTTCCCCAGATTGAAAGTCATTTAAATGTCTGTATCATAAGGCCAGTTTCCAAAGGTGATCATCCTGGTTTAGTCTGTGACACAAATGAGAAGTTTAAGTACCATTTTCCATGTGCCATGAAAATACATACGGATGTATAGATACACATTACATGCATGCTATGCATGGTTTATAGATTCTTTTGATTCAATATTGAAAAAAAGCTAAATCTTATTAAAATTCATGAAGATTGAGCAAATAGGGAAATCAGATCAATCATCATGTTGAAAGACTGACTTTTCGAAAGGTGACATGATGCACTAGAAAGGTTATGGGCTGGCATGTGGCGGACAGGGTCTTGGTGCCCTGGCCGGGTGTCAGGCCTGAGCCTCTGAGGTGGGATAGCCGAGTTCAGGACGTTGGTGCGCCAGAGACCTCCTGGCCCCATGTAATATCAATTGGTGAGCACTCTCCCAGAGAGTGCTTAGTCTCAATGCTAAGACCCAGCTCCACTCAATGACCAGCAAGCTCCAGTGCTGGACACCCCATGCCAAACAACTAACAAGACAGGAACACAACCCCACCCATTAGCAGAGAGGCTGCCTAAAGTCATACTAAGTTCACAGACACCCCAAAACACACCACTGGACGCGGTCCTGCCAACCAGAAAGACAAGATCCAGTCTCACCCATCAGAACACAGGCACCAGTCCCCCCCACCAGGAAGTCGACACAACCCACTGAGCAAACCGTACCCACTGGAGGCAGACACCAAAAACAATGGGAACTAAGAACCTGCAGCCTGTGAAAAGGAGACCACAAACACAGTAAGTTAAGAAAAATGAAAAGACAGAAATATGCAGCACATGAAGGAGCAAGGTAAAAACCCACCAGACCAAACAAATGAAGAGGAAATAGGCAGTCTACCTGAAAACGAATTCAGAGTAATGATAGTAAAGATGATCCAAAATCTTGGAAAAAGAATGGAGAAAATACAAGAAACATTTAACAAGGACCTAGAGGAACTAAAGAGCAATCAATGATGAACAACACAATAAATGAAATTTAAAATTCTCTAGAAGGAATTAACAGCAGATTAACTGAGGAAGAAGAATGGATAAGTGACCTGGAAGATAAAATAGTGAAAATAACTACCACAGAGCAGAATAAAGAAAAAAGAATGAAAAGAATTGAGGACAGTCTCAGAGACCTCTGGGACAACATTAAATGCACCAACATTCAAATTATAGGGGTCCCATAAGAAGAAGAGAAAAAGGGACTGAGAAAATATTTGAAGAGATTATAGTTGAAAACTTCCCTAATATGTGAAAGGAAATAGTCAATCAAGTCCAGGAGGCAAAGAGAGTCCCATACAGGATAAATCTGAGGAGGAACATGCCAAGACACATAGTAATCATACTACCAAAAGTTAAATACCAAGAAAAAATATTAAAAGCAGCAAGGGAAAAGCAACAAATAACATACAAGGGAATCCCCATAAGGTAAACAGCTGGTCTTTCAGGAGAAACTCTGCAAGCCAGAAGGGAGTGGCAGGACATATATAAAGTGATAAAAGGGAAAAACCTACAACCAAGATTGCTCTAACCAGCAAGGATCTCATTCAGATTCGACGGAGAAAGTAAAACCTTTACAGACAAGCAAAAGCTAAGAGAATTCAGCACCACCAAACCAGCTTTACAACAAATGCTAAAGGAGCTTCTTTAGGCAGAAAACACAAAAGGAAAAGACCTACAATAAGAAACCCCCAAAAATTAAGAAAATGGTAACAGGAACATACATATCAATAATTACCTTAAATGTAAATGGGTTAAATGCTCCAACCAAAAGACATAGACTGGCTGAATGGACACAAAAACAAGACCCATATATATGCTGTCTCCAACAGTTCCACTTCAGACCCTAGGGACACATACAGACTGAGAGTGAGGGGATGGAAAAAGATATTCCATGCAAATGGAAATCAAAAGAAAGCTGGAGCAGCAATTCTCATATCAGACAAAATAGACTTTAAAATAAAGCACTGGTCTAGACATTTTGGGTGTAACAACATTGTTGCTTTCTCCTTCCACTCCTTGGTAAAGCACAGTAACTCTACTTCCTTAATGTCTACTTTGTTTCAACTTTTTGAGCACATACCTTGGCCCAGTACTGTATTAAAGGACAGTGTGCTGTCCGGGGAAGAAAAAGGTTTTTGTCATAGACAGACCTGGTTTCAAAAGAAGGTTCTGTCCCTGTCAGTGGGGGGAATTATTTAATCTCTGTGCCAGTGTCCTTATCTGAAAAATCTCTGGTTTGTGCTTCAGAATGTGAAGATGTTCTGAGGAGGTTGTCATCAAAAGATCAGCAGACTGTCTACAAGAGATGCACTTCAGACCTAAGGACACATACAGACTGAAAGTGAGGAGATAGAAAAAGATATTCCATGCAAATGGAAATCAGAAGAAAGCTGGAGTAGCAATTCTCATATCAGACAAAACAGACTTGAAAATAAAGACTATTACAAGAGACAAAGAAGGACACTACATAATGATCAAGGGATCAATCCAAGAAGAAGATATAACAATTTTATATAGTTATGCACCCAACATAGGAGCACCTCAATACATAAGGCAAATACTAACAGCCATAAAAGGGGAAATCGACAGTAACACAATCATAGAAGGGGACTTTAACACTCCACTTTAACCAATGGACAGATCAACCACAATGAAAATAAATAAGGAAACACAAGCTTTAAATGTTACATTAAACAAGATGGACTTAATTGATATTCATAGGATATTCCATCCCAAAACAACAGAATACACTTTCTTCTCAAGTGCTCATGGAATATTCTCTAGGATAGATCACATCTTGGGTCACAAATCAAGCCTTGGTAAATTTAAGAAAATTGAAATCTTATCAAGTATCTTTGCCAATGACATTGCTATGAGACTAGATATCAATTACAGGAAAACATCTGTAAAAAATACAAACACATGGAGGCTAAACAATATGCTACTTAATAACCAAGAGATCACTGAAGAAATCAAAGAGGAAATCAAAAAAAACCTAGAAACAAATGACAATGAAAACACGATGGCCCAAAACCTAAGGGATGCAGCAAAAGCAGTTCTAAGAGGGAAGTTTATAGGAATACAATCCTACCTCAAGAAACAAGAAAAAGCTCAATTAAACAACATAACCTTACACCTAAAGCAATTAGAGAAAGAAGAACAAAAAAACCCCAATGTTAGCAGAAGGAAAGAAATCATAAAGATCAGATCAGAAATAAATGAAAAAAAAATGAAGGAAACGATAGCACAGATCAATAAAACTAACAGCTGGTTCTCTGAGAAGATAAACAAAATTGATAAAACACTAGCCAGACTCATCAAAAAAAAAGGGAGAAGACTCATAACAATAGAATTAGAAATGAAAAAAGAGAAGTAACTGACACTGAAGAAATACAAAGGATCATGAAAGATTACTACAAGCAACTATATGCCAATAAAATGGACAACCTGGAAGAAATGGACAAATTCTTAGAAAAGCACAACTTTCTGAGACTGAACCAGGAAGAAATATAAAATATAAACAGACCAATCACAAGCACTGAAGTTGAAACTGTGATTAAAAATCTTCCAACAAACAGAAGCCCAGGACCAGATGGATTTGCAGGCAAATTCCATCAAACATTTAGAGAACAGCTAACACCTACACTTCTCAAGCTCTACCAAAATATAGAAAAGGGAGGAACACTCCCAAACTCATTCTACGAGGCCATCATCACCCTGATACCAAAACCAGACAAAGATATCACAAAGAAAGAAAACTACAGGCCAATATCACGGAAGAACATAGATGCAAAAATCCTCAACAAAATATTAGCAAACAGAATCCAGCAGCACATTAAAAGGATCATACATCATGATCAAGTGGGGTTTATCCGAGGAATGCAAGGATTCTTCAATATATGCAAATCAATCAGTGATACATCATATTAACATATTGGAGGATAAAAACCATATAATAATCTCAATAGATGCAGAAAAAGTTTTTGACAAAATCCAACATGGATTTATGATAAAAATTCTCCATAAAGTAGGCAAAGAAGGAACTTACCTCAAAATAATAAAAGCCATATATGACAAATCCACAGCCAACATCATTCTCAATTGTGAAAAACTGAAACCATTTCTACTAAGATCAGGAACAAGACAAGGTTGCCCACTCTCACCACTATTATTCAACATAGCTTTGGAAGTTTTAGCCACAGCAATCAGACAAGAAAAAGAAATAAAAAGAATCCAAATAGAAAAAGAAGAAGTAAAGCTGTCACTGTTTTCAAATGACATGATACTATACATAGAGAATCCTAAAGATGTTACCAGAAAACTACTAAAGCTAATCAATGAATTTAATAAAGTAGCAGGGTACATAATTAATGCAGAGAAATCTCCTGCATTCCTATGCACTAGTGATGAAAAATCTGAAAGAGAAGTTAAGGAAAAACTCCCATTTACCACTGCAACCAAAAGAATAAAATACCTAGGAGTAAACCTACCTAAGGAGCCAAGAGACCTGTATGCAGAAAACTATAAGACACTGATGAAAGAAATTAAAGATGATACAAACAGATGGAGAGATATACCATGTTCTTGGATTGGAAGAATCAACACTGTGAAAATGACTATACTGCCCAAAACAATCTACAGATGCAATGCAATCCCTGTCAAACCAATGGCATTCTTCATAGAACTAGAATAAAAAACTTCACAATTTGTATGGAAACACAAAAGACCCTGAATAGTGAAAACAATCTTGAGAAAGAAAAACAGAGCTGGGAGAATCAGGCTCCCTGGCTTCAGACTATACTACAAGGCTACAGTAATCAAGACAGTATGGTACTGGCACAAAAACAGAAATATAGATCAATGGAACAGGATAGAATGCCCAGAGATAAACGCACGCACATATGGTCACCTTATGTTTGATAAAGTAAGCAAGAATATACAATGGAGAAAAGACAGCCTCTTCAATAAGTGGTGCTGGGAAAACTGGACAGGGACATGTAAAAGAATGAAATTAGAACACTCCCTAACACCATACACAAAAATAAACTCAAAATGGATTAAAGACCTAAATGTCAGGCCAGACAGTATAAAACTCTTAGAGGAAAACATAGGCAGAACACTCTATGACGTAAATCACAGCATGATCCTTTTTGACCCACCTCCTAGAGAAATGGAAATAAAAACAAAAATGAACAAACGGGACCTAATGAAACTTAAAAGCTTTTGCACAGCAAAGGAAACCATAAGCAAGACGAAAAGACAACCCCCAGAATGGGAGAAAATATTTGCAAATGAAGCAACTGACAAAGGATCAATCTCCAAAATTTACAAGCAGTTCATGCAGCTCAATATCAAAGAAACAAACAACTCAATCCAAAAATGGGCAGAAGACCTAAATAGACATTTCTCCAAAGAAGATATACAGATTGCCAACAAACACATGAAAGGATGCTCAACACCCCTAATCATTAGAGAAATGCAAATCAAAACTACTAGATATCCCCTCACCCCAGTCAGAACGGCCATCATCAAAAAATGTACAAACAATAAATGCTGGAGAGTGTGTGGAGAAAAGGGAACCCTCTTGCACTGTTGGTGGGAATGTAAATTGATACAGCCACTATGGAGAACTGTATGGAGGTTCCTTAGAAAACTAAAAATAGAACTACCATACGACCCAGCACTACTGGGCATATAGCTTGAGAAAACCATAATTCAGAAAGAGTCATGTACCACAATGTCCACTGCAGCTCTATTTGCAATAGCCAGGACATGGAAGCAACCTAAGTGTCCATCGACAGATGAATGGGTAAAGAAGATGTGGCACATATATACAATGGAATATTACCCAGCCATAAAAAGAAATGATATTGAGTTATTTGTAGTGAGGTGGATGGACCTAGAGTCTGTCATACAGAGTAAAGTAAGTCAGAAAGAGAAAAAAAAATACCGTATGCTAACACATATATATGGAGTCTAAAAAAAAAAAAAAGGTACAGGAATAAAGATGCAGACGTAGAGAATGGACTTGAGGATACAGGGAGGGGAAAGGGGAAGCTGGGATGAAGTGAGAGAGTGGCATGGACTGATATACACTATCAAATGTAAAACAGATAGCTAGTGGGATGCAGCTGTATAGCACAGGGAGATCAGCTTGGTGCTTTGTGACCACCTAGAGGGGTGGGGTAGGGAGAGTGGGAGGGAGATGCGAGAGGGAGGGAGGGGATATAGGGATACACGTATACGTGCAGCTGATTCACTTTGTTATGTAGCAGCAACTAACACAACAATGTAAAGCAATTATACTCCAATAAAGATGTTAAAAGAGAAAAAAAAAGAAAGGTTATGGGCTGGGCAAATAGGCAGATGTCAATTTGAATCTCACTTTCTACTTCGGTACATTTTGGAAAATTAGTCAACCAGTTTATCTCTTTGTTCACATTCAAGATGTAAAAGGTGATGTCTCTAGGACTGTTGTTGAATGTGATAAAATGGAAATGTATTCAGCAGAGTAAGTAATATATGGTAGGTTCTCAATATATTCAATGAATTATTTCCTCTCATACAAGTATTTCCACTTTCTATTTGCCGAGTATAGACTCAGCTGAAATTAGTGTTTTCAGTTAGAAACATCATATAAAATCCCCCTATGTCAATGTTTTTGTGTCTTCTATACTTCAGATATAAAGAGAAAGAGTCCTTGTTAACAACCTTGCTATTTAAATATTTTCTTCATCAAAAATTATGTCACAATGATGGGTGTAGATTAATTTACACTCTGATATTTGTTAGTGCTTTCTGCTACCACCATTAAATCATATTCTGGAAATCATGTTTTCTAACCATGGGAGAAGGGAAATAAAATTTTAAAATTATGAGAACTATAAAGTCATCCCAAATACATTACTTCAATTTAATGTCACATGTCTTGTTTTTCACTTTGATTCATACTGGTCACTTTGATTCATATTTCACTGGATGAAACAAGTGAGACATGCACACCTAATTCGTGGGCAGAGAAGTGTAATTCTACCGTATGCCTGGAAGAAGAGAACTGAAATATCTGTAAACAATCCCATTAAATACAACACAGTGATTCTTGGATTCTAGTGTGCTTAAAATTATCAGAGAAACTTATTAAGAGGCAGGTGCTTGTTTGGGTTCCACTGCTGAAGATTCTGATGCGTTAAGTCTGGAGTGGGCTCAAGGAATGAAGATATTTCAGAAACTCTTCTGGTAACTCTGAGGCAGGTGTCCCAAGGACTTCAAATGAGGACTACTTTTGTTAAAAATGTGAGTTCCCAGAGGACAGAATTCAGAATTATGTCTTAGGAATTAAAGGTCACCATAGTTAATTCACCAAATAACTACTTCCTGATATAACTGTCTAATACCATAACAGGGGAGGGAGGCATCATGAGGTAGGCAACATAGGGAGACATAAGGATTCAGTTCAACTGGGCTTGTGGAATTAGCTGCAGAGACAGATCGTGAAGCAGTAACCCTCAACTGTTTTCAGTCTTACTTCATCTTTATAATCACACTATCAGGGAAAGAAAATTGGCATTATTATTATTATATTCCCCACTTCTATATTTTACAGATGAAAAGACTAAGGCTCAGAAAGTTTATGCAATTGCCCAAAGATATCCCACAGCAGTACTGAGATTCTCTAATCTCAGGATGGTATGGTTAAATGACAAAGTGAAGACTAGAAGTAAATATATTCTACATGTCGAAATATTTATAACACACTTAGTGGATATGTTGTCAGAGCTCATCAAGGGGCCATGTCTTATTTTTTTACACTTATTTTTATTTTTTGTGTGGTACGCGGGCCTCTCACTGTTGTGGCCTCTCCCACTGCGGAGCACAGGCTCTGGACACGCAGGCCCAGTGGCCATGGCTCACGGGCCCAGCCGCTCCGCGGCATGTGGGATCCTCCCGGACCGGGGCACGAACCCGTGTCCCCTGCATCGGCAGGCAGACTCTCAACCACTGCGCCACCAGGGAAGCCCTTTACACTTATTCTTATCACAGCATCTACAACACATATGGTGCTCAATAAACATTTCTTGACTGAAGAGCTATGTCACTTTGTAATACAAAATATGGATAATAGATCCAGTTGGCTTTACATAATAGTGTGATGTGAATCGTGATAGGTTTCTTTTTTTCAGTAGAACTGAAATAATCAAAGAAATCCAAAGAAATACTATTTTAGTAAAATGTTGATCTCTTTCTATTCTCTCTCCCCCTGGAAGTTCTCTGAAATCTCTGTCAATGGAGTTTGTTGACTCGGAATCACATTTTTGTTGCCTTGAAGTATTGGCATGTTTGAATGTTTACCATTCAAATCCAGCATAAAAGTGTTTTCTTTTTTAGGTAAGATCAGGCAAAGAGGTACTGAATGAATAACACTTGATTGGGAATGGTAAATAACCATGTAATTAAACTGTAAACACTGTGTGTGGTGATTTAATGTAATTTGAAGACTTGTAAATTACATGGTCATAAAATGGCACTTGGGCTTATGCTTTACAAAAATATCCATGTTTGTATGAGATTAATTAGTGGAGTTTGCATAAAAGACACTGAGTAAAAACACTTTCAGAACATTCTCATTTTTAAGGTTTTCATATTTACAAGGCCTTCTTGAAAGTTTTTTCCCCTCTCTCTGATCTTTAAGAAGTGATTATCATTGTACACAGATTTCTGTAACTAAAAATTGGTCTGGATACAGTAAACAGTTGATGGGTTAAGTTATACTTACAAATAAATTTTATTTTAGTTCTTGAAATGGGTTGGCCAATTTACAAACTGATTTCATGATTAATTCTTTGGTTCAATTTACGGATGGTGCCCAAATGGGGCTTGTTTTGCTCTTGGAATGGTTCATGTACAACATTCTATAAATCAGACACCAAAGTTTCAGGAAAATAACCATATCAGAGTGGCCATTAAGTGCCTTTACCCCCACAGAATATTCTGCCCAGCAAGTGTCTTCTTCTGGTGTGATGGTAAGTGTACCATCAAGGGCTACCATCCGAGGCAGCCCTTATGTTTCTCCGTGTCCAGGAAACTTCCACTTTACAAACTCAGACTCAAGCTACTAGGGCATTGTTAGGAATTTTCGTAGGTCCATGTCATGGTGAAACAATGATGGAGGTGATGATGATGTATAATTTTTTTAATGACCATTTTCCAGATGCTCTACTAAGCATCACCTCATTTAATCCTCAACAGCAATGCTATTAAGTTGATATTATTCTCACTTTACACATGAGAAAACTGAAATGTAAAGAGGTTTAGTAACTTATCCAACATCACACAGCTACGTAGTGTCGGGGTTGAGGACAAACCCTGGTGTGTCTGACTCCAAAGTCCTTGCTCTTAATCTCTGTAACGTTGCTTTAGTAGATTAGGGCTAAGAATCCCTTGAAACCCTGTGTCCAGCCTAGTTTCAGGGGTTTTTTGCATTAGATGCCTTATGCCTTAGGTGGATTTTTCTTCATTTTAGCCAACAATTGAGTTAGCTAAGAGGAGACAAGAAGGCATGGCGACTGAGTCGCACATCTCACACACAAGGAGCTAACATTCCTAATCTGTTGCGCAACTGTCTATTGGTATCTTACACAGATCTTGGCTATATCAGAAATATCCCAGTCTGTTGCAAGAAATCTAGTTATTTCCTTTGGCAGAGGTGGGGGAGAGACAACATGGCATCATGAGACAACCTGGTATGCCACTACAAACCACCTCCAAAGATCCAGTATGTATGGAAAGACTTTCAGTAGGAGGGCACAGGGTATGTGATGGAGTGGTGGCTGGAATGCCTGCTCCTATCATTTGGGAGCATGACCCTCAATTATCACGTGGTCATGAAACACAAAGGTGGGTAAAGGGGCAGCAGAATTAGCCGTGGTTCCTGCTTTGTCATATTGAGTACCTGGTAATTTCACCCAAACTTTCCATTTTTCTTTTTCTTTTTTTTTTTTTTTTTTTGTGGTACGCAGGCCTCTCACTGCTGTGGCCTCTCCCATTGTGGAGCACAGGCTCCGGACGCGCAGGCCCAGCAGCCATGGCTCACGGGCCCAGCCGCTCTGCGGCATGTGGGATCCTCCCTGACTGGGGCACGAACCCGTGTCCCCTGCATCGGCAGGCAGACTCTCAACCACTGCACCACCAGGGAAGCCCTCCATTTTTCAACATGATGACTACCTTGTAAGCTTGATCTGAACAGGTCAAGGTATTAATTTCCAAATGCCTGATTATTAATACATTGCAAAAGAAGTATGACATACATTGCCAGATTTCAATAAACCAAAGTACTTACTTCATTAAAGCAAACAAATAATTGAAACTAGCCAGATACGTTTTAAAGAAAATCAGAGCACTAAGCAGGCCACGGGTTTGCAGTTTCATCCATATATTCAGCCTTTTGAACATCAACTACTTGTTAGGCATCATGTTAGGTCCTAAGAGGACAAACATGAATAAAATATAAACCCAAGTTTTGCTAATAGAGAACTACATATTGATTTTGGTTCAGTAGTAACTATTACTCACATAACATTGCGTGGTCATAAATTTCAACAAACTGGGAACAGTATGTGAGCATACATTTTTAGCACAGGTGGAGCTAATTACAGAGGGTTATTTTGATGTGGGCAGCAACATTACCCGCCCTTTCTCTGATCAGCAAACTTCTGTACAAGATTCAACATACTTTCGCCTCCCACATATTGTAAGTTATTAAGTCCAGCTGCTTCCTTCTCTGTAATACACTTAAAAATACCCTTCCTTTTTTAGGCTTCACCACCACATCCTTTTTCTAGGCCGCACTGACCTTGTCCTATCAAACTGAAGCTGATAAAATAGTATTACAATGTGCAAAATTCCAGATTTTCTCCAATTCTGTAATTGTGAATGTGCGAAAAAGAAGAGTTTTGTCCTTTCATTTTGCTTTTCGTCAGTGAACCCTCACCCTTCTCACTTCGAATTCTGAAGAAAAGTATCACTTTTCAGGATGGTACAAACACAGCTTTTGCTCACTGAAGCAAAATTTTCAAGTATTTGATTCTTTCTCAGATTACTGTACTCCCAGGTAAATTAAATGTCAGTGTGAGGGACAGCTTCACCCGCTTCTGTAGCTGCCCTTATCCAATCCAAAGCAGTCACCAGGAACAGCCAGCACAACAAAGTGTGCACGATGAGGTAGGCTTTCTATCACATGGCAAAGCCTCTCTATTAAGGTTGTTTTGCAGGCTTCCCCCCACCCCCACCCCGGCCTGTGCCCTTTCCAACCAGAAACTCCACAGAGGAGCTAAAAATATTCAGTGGATTTCAGAAATAGGATTGAGTAAAATCCTACCTTCAGGTGTTACATAAAAGGAACCACCCATTTTGGAGGACACCACATGAAGCAAACAGCTCATTTAAATAAACAAAACAATTACACAAATGCCACATTTTCTTGGACTCCTAAAAATTAAAGAGAAAAGCAAAAGGACCAGACACCTGGGGACCAGATGGGATGTAAGAAAAATGCAGGGAAAGAGAAATGCTCTTCTCCCTACAATTCTCTCACAGGGCTTCCCTCTCCTGCTGTCCTCCTCACCCCTTACCACAAGGTCAATTGCCAGTGAAGGGAGAACCCAGCCGCTTCTCCCTGAGATTCCAGGTAGGACACCTGCACATTCCAGCCAAACTGAAGTCTGAGCTCAGTTTGGACTTGTTAGCGCTGGAGCCAACGCCAGGATCCCTTTGTGTGGGCAGGAGCGCAAATCACCTCCAGGTGTGTGTGAGAGATTAGCCCATCAATAGAGCGTAAGTAGAGCTGCTCATCAACCCTCCCCATCTTCCTCCTCCAGCCCCAAGCTCCTGGGGTATGTATTAGGGAGAAAGGTAACATCATCTGCTAAGTTTTCCAGGTTCTTTTTTAAGAAAGTCTGGTTTTCAGTGGAACACGTTCTGCCTGGAGCAGCATTCCTGGATCTGTCGTAGCCACAGGCAGCTGCACAGAAGAACACATGCTGGGAAGACAGGGCTCCTCCATCAGAGAGGGACTCAGGCCCCCATGAGGCTGCAAGTCCTTCCCTCATCATTCTCTCACCTGGTCTCCTTCATGGCTCATTACTTAGGACCAGAGAGTTGGAAACTAAGTGGATTAGAAATAGGTAATGAACCCTCAGTTGGAAACCCTCTCAAGGAAAAAAAAAAAATAAGTAACAGGTACTTTTACATATTGCTAATTCCTGAAGCAATGTGAGGGAACATAAGAAAATATCAGAAATTTCCTCACTGAAAGCCAAAGCATAGAAGATCCAAATCTAGGATATTTTTTGCAAGAAAGAGCGTAATATTTTTTTATTCACCAGATCGTGGATCTATTACACACATCTTTGCATAAATTTCAGAATATTAGAGCATCTAAGACTCACCATAAAAAACCTAGAATGTTAAATCCCGAAGAGTCCTTAGGGTTTACCTATTTATTTAAAGAAGAACCTGAAGACTAAGTGAATGTATTTGCAGGATATTCTCTTCCTACAAACATAAGTTCTTGGAACTTTGGTATGAAGAGAAATTCCAAGGTTTGGGAGGAAAGCAGTATGTTTTGAAATTGACTTTGTTCAAAGTACTTAGCGTAATTCAATGATCCATGAAGGAGAGCCGTATCTGGGAACAGAACCAAGTTCCCCCATCAAACAAACTGGAGATGCAATCCGGTCTGTTGACACTAAAGGAATATACCACTTTTTCCACTGTGAGCAAAATTAGACCATTTTTGAAGCAAAATTAGACTCTCAGGCAGCATGATCTAGTCAGAATAGACCCAGATTCTTACCAGCTGCTGCTTGTGTTACTGCCATCCCTGGGCCAATAAGAGAGAAGACTGCTGAATTTGAAATGCTCCTTGTCCGTCTCTGGACTGCTATTTTGGCCACTCTGAGGATAGATAGCTGATTTTGAAAATGCTTTACATCGAAACGAATCTCACATTAGCATGCACTTCATGTTCATAACTATGTTACCCTAAGTAGATTTTTAATATTTTATTATAATTAGTATATGTAGCTTTGTGCCCCTCTCAAAACTAAACTTTTCTTTTATTAACCTCAGCTGTTACGGATTCTGCAACAAAAGGAACTCATCAGGGAAAGCAATAAACTAATCAACCAAGCAATATTTATTGCCTACTTGGACAGCTCTGGCAAGAGCTGCATAAAATCAGGCACTCTGGTATCTCCACCATGACCCCAGTAGTTTCTGAGGCCAGGTCCCAGTGTTGGCACATTGCAGCCACTCGGTGAATATTTATTTGATCAGTGAGCGAAAGACTTGAGCTTTGGCTCTAAATTCTCCTCTATACTACCTTAGCAGGGGACCAGTTGGAATAATGTATGAATCTCAAAGTCCACTTATTTCCCTCTAGCTCAAAACTTCGGTTAGAAACAAGTCTGAACATCCAACTGTGCGACACCTTTCCCTGGGCACTATCATGGTCCTCATTTGTTTGTCCATCTTAACTATGTGATGGGTGAAGGAAAATGAAATGGATTTTATTTCTGCAAGATTATATACATCTTCCCTTATCACAGAGACCCCACATTCGTCCTTGAAGCCTCGTTTTGGGATGTGATCCACATCAGAGATCCTCCACTTTCCACTGGCATGGTGTGAACATGGGTTAAGTGTAAGGCCCTTGAACTGTAAGTCTTACCCTAGTGTCCATTAAGTGGGTTATCAGGGAGTACAGGAGCCTCTGAAATTTTAAGTCCCTTTTCTTTTTTCTTCAATGAGAACGCATAGCTTCCACTAGATTCTCACACACATAATATTAAAATCTACAGCCCTACAAGTTACAACGTATGTGACCAAGACTTAACTCTGCGCCCGAAAGACAGCTAGAACCTGTGAAAGAAAACCTAAGGTACTGTGTCCTGACACCTTGTGTTTACTTCCTAGTTGGAAACATAAGACTAATTTACAAAAGCTAGTTTATAGATATCACTTCTAAAAGGGAGTCTTCCCTTTACCAGAAAGAGTCACCCAGCTTCTCTTTACATTGTGATCTTTTATATCTGGAGTATGATCCAAATTATAAAAACACATTCCAGTATGCTTCTCAGGAAGCCATCTGATAAAGCTAAAGACAATGTCTGTCTAGATCTTCGCCTGATACATAGGATGTACTCAATAATTATTTGTTGACTAAATAAATACGGCAAAAAGGGCAGGAGGTGCATCTGCATTTCTATGATTGCTTCCAACATGCATGGAAAGATGCGTGACAAATAAAGTTCTGGGATTCATTTTCATATTTTCTGCCAAGATCTGATATTGAAATAAGGAGCTAATCCACTAAATCTCACAATTATAAATAGGAGTTGTTTGCATTATACATTACTGTCTAAAAGTAATGGTGCTGAGTGTCTTTCAGTAATTTATGGAATAAATATACATGAAAACAGAAGACAAAAAATGAAAGATGAGGAATGATCAATGATTGAAAAATATCACTACTGCAGAGAGGGGCTTTGGAAGCCATCAGACATATACCTATTCTAAACAATTTCATTGTATTCTTTAAAAATATATAGAGTACACTGGAACTACGTTTTTACCATGCCACTAACCTTGAGTCAAATTTTGAATGCCACGATATAGAAAGACACAGAAAACTGAGGGCCAACATAAAGCAAGCCATAAAGATGGTTCAATTTTTCAAAAACCCAAACATGAGGAATAAAGGTTATTGGTCCAGAAAATAAAAGTGAATGGGGGATTAATAACCAATCCTCAAGTGTATCAATCTTCTTGCTTAGAGATGGGCACAGACCTACTCTTCCCTCCAATAATCAGAAAAGAATAGATGGACTAAAGAGTGGCATGAAGAAATTAGATGAGACATAAACAAGGGTTATCAGACTATTAAGTATCTCCTGAAATACCTTATCACAAAGGAAGCTGGGCAAGTTCCCTTTCTGAAGGGCTTTAGAAACCAGACCAATTTTAGCAAGACTGAATTGGTGATCTCTTGTCTCCTCCTCCATCCCAGTGGGTTTTTAATCTAATAGAAACAAATAAGGAATCAAATTCTGTCCAGTAAAAGAATTTCCTTTTTTGGCATCACTGCTGTATTCCTTTAGAAGCTATGGCAATTGTTCAAAGAATTTAATACAAAAACAATCTGCTGGTCACTCAAAGAGCGATCCCATATGCATCAGCCACGAAAACCTGATTTCTTATTTCTAAAATGTGGCCCAAATAGCTTATCTAGTTTTCTGTGTGTATGATCATTGTATTTCTGAGATTAGATGTTCACTGCAGCAAAAGGCAATTAATTGAATGATGAGTCTGTGCTAATGTGCGTGCCTGTGTGGACAGCAGAGATAACTTAACATGCATCTAATGTCACTAGTCATTCATTTACCATCACTGCCATTTAATTTCAAAATACAATGATTTCTGAATCAATGGCAAAACACTTGAGAAAATAGTTTCTAACAATTTTATGAAAAAACAAGTTAATTGTACCTAAAACTATTTAACCTGTTAAACTTTATTCAGTATACTATAAGCCTTTTAATATACTTTGGTAACTTAAGGACTGCATTTTCAACCGTCTATTTATGTAAAGTTTTAGTCTATTTGCCATTACAACCATGCCTCTTCTTTTTGCATTTTAAGCCAAGTAAGAACTTAAGAGAATTTAGTGTTTAAGGTCATTGCTACAGAAGATGTTTAAACCAGCCTCACCATGCAAGTAAAACTATCTCACCTTTAAAGTCTCAGAAAAGGAGGCACACATATAGCATGCGACAAGACTGCAGGCACTAAGGGACTGTGGAGTTTGATAATCATGTGACCCTGGCTGGCCTTTTTTTTTCTTAGATCTAAGGGAAGTTATTATGATCCACATATCTTATAGATCACATGAAAGAGGTTGTGGGAAAGGTGTTAAAGTGCCTTTCCCCTTGGCTAGGGAGACCAGCCTTGGATATTTATTCTTTGTCCAGGCTCAGTGCCTCCCTTGGAATATTAAAATTATATGTTTTTCCAATTTGTGGACCAAGAAAGTGTCTGTCCTCCTTAACCCTAAATTTTTAAAAATGTTTTATTTACTTACCCATTTTATGCACTATGACTATTCATTTTTTCATCTAGAGGAAGGGACTTTGGATTTGACAGAGCGGCATTTAACTATTGATCATCTAATAGAAGCCCAGCACTGTCTTTCTGCAACCGATGAAGAAAATGCTTAAAGACAACCTAGTCTCATGGAGAGTTATATTAAGTCCTACATTTAAAAAAATAGTTCTAGCAGATTACGTTTACAGAAAAAATTGAGCAAATAGTACAGAGAGTTCCCAAATATCCCCTCACACACAGCCCACCCCACACCCCCCTAGTCTTCCCTATTATTAACACCGTGCATTATTGTGATACATTTGTTATAATTGATAAACTAATATTAATGCATTATTATTAACTAAAATCCATAGTTTACATTAGGGTTCAATTTTTGTGTTATACATTCTATGCAGGTTATTTTTGTTTTTGTTTTTGTGGTACACGGGCCTCTCACTGTTGTGGCCTCTCCCGCTGCGGAGCACAGGCTCCAGACGCACAGGCTCAGTGGCCATGGCTCACAGGCCCAGCTGCTCCACGGCACGTGGGATCCTCCCGGACCGGGGCACGAACCCGTGTCCCCTGCATCGGCAGGCGGACTCTCAACCACTGCGCCACCAGGGAAGCCCCATTCTATGCGTTTTGACAAATGTACAACGTCGTGTATCCACCATTACTATACCACACGGAATAGTTTCACTGCCCTAGAAAATCCCCTGTTCTTTTTTTTTTTGCGGTACGCGGGCCTCTCACTGTTGTGGCCTCTCCCGTTGCGGAGCACAGGCTCCGGACGCACAGGCTCAGCGGCCATGGCTCACGGGCCCAGCCGCTCCGCGGCATGTGGGATCTTCCCAGACCAGGGCACGAACTCGTGTCCCCTGAATCGGCAGGCGGACTCTCAACCACTGCGCCACCAGGGAAGCCCGCCCCTGTACTTCTATTCATCCCTTCCTCCCTCACCTCAAACTCCTGGCAGCCACTGATTTTTTTTCACTGTCTCCCTAGTTTGGCTAGTCCTACCTTTTAATTTTTTTCCTCTTTTAAGTCATTTTATTATTTTTCCATTTTTTAATTGAAATATAGTTGATTTACAATGTGATTAGTTTCAGCTGTACAACATAATGATTCGATATTTTTATAGATTATACTCATGCCAGTCCTACATTTTGATCACTTGATTTTCCCATCCCCTTTATCCACTTCCCCTTGGTACCTTCACTTTCTTCCTTATTCCACTTAAATTCCCTAGCCAAATATCATCATCACTTCCTTGCATATACCCTTGACTCCCTTGCCCTCACTCGCATCATCATACCCACTTGGCAAAACTACATTTTCCACCCAGTCCATGCGGACACACTGACTGGTCTCAAAGTAAATTCATGATCATGAACTTCAAAGTGAGCATCTATGCAGCCAGGCAAGCACATTATATGGCCTGGTCCATTCACTCTGTCACTCTCTCACTGGGTTATTTCAGACTATTTCCTCTTTCCCCAGTCTCCCAATAGGTCGTCTTCTATTCTTTCTATCAGACAATGGTGTCGCTTCCTACTTCATTAGAAATCACTGAAGCGATCAGAAGACCTTCTCCCACTAACCAGCTGATGTACGACCCTGCCGGTTTTGAAGGATGAACCATTGTCCTATCCAAACTCCTCCTTTGTGCACTAGGTCACATTCTTCTCACCCACTCAGGGACATCCCTCCAGCTGTCCTCCCCTCTCTCTTTCACATCATTGATTTTTTTGCTCTCTTAGACTACATTCACTGATGTACAAATCTGTTCTCACCTTAAAGGAAAACAAAACCTCTAAACCTCTTCACCACCTGGGATGGTTCATTTTATGTGTCAATTTGGCTAGGCCACGGTACCCAGTCTAGATATTGCTGTAAGGTATTTTAGATATGGTTAACATCTAAACTAGTAGGCTTTAAGTAAAGCAGATTACCCACCATAATGTGGGGGCGGGGGGCTCCCCTAATCTCTTTGAAAGGCTTAACAGAAAAGACTGAGGTCCCCTGAGAAAAAGAGAATTTTGCCTCCAGACTGCCTTCAGACTGGAGCTGCAACATCAACTCTTCCCTGGGTCTCCAGCTGCCAGCTTCTGTTTCTCTGGAGACCCCCACATAACATACTGTCCATCTCCCTCCTGCTACCATTCTACCACTCAATTTCTTTACTTCCTATTTACAACAAGACTTCCAGAAATGCTTGTATGTTCAAGTTTTTTCTTACCATTCTCCCTTCAGCCTACGTCAATCAGGCTTTCATCCTCACCATTTCACTAAATTTTTCTCATCAAGTTTCCCCATAACCTCCTCACTGCTAAAGTAGATGATCAATCCTTATCTTCCTTGAGGTATTCTATGTAGTCAATCTAACTCTCTTCCTGTTCCTTTTCTTTCCTCTGGCATCCAGGATCCCACACTCTCCTGAATTTACTCTTACCTTCTGGCCACCCCATTTCAGTCTCCTTTGATGGTTCTTTCTCCTTAACCTCTTAATGTTGCCCTTCCCTGGGGCTCAGTTCTTGTTCCTCTTCCCCACTCATTCCCACGGTGATATCACTCAGTCCCAGGACATAAAATGCTACCCTATACATTGATACGCTGGTGACTCCCAAATGGATATGTCCAGGTCAGACTTCTCCAAACTCCAGAACTGTATGCCCAGCTACCTAATCAACACCTTTGCTTGCATATAATACATATTTCAAATCAAAACAAGTTCCAAAGAACACCCAGTCTCAGGGCCCACAATGAAAACCTGCTCCCCTTGCAGCCTTTCCCATCTCAATGGATGGCAGCTTTCTTCTTCCAGTTGCTCAGAAGA
This sequence comes from Mesoplodon bidens, assembly GCF_964165515.1. Classification (NCBI taxonomy): domain Eukaryota; kingdom Metazoa; phylum Chordata; class Mammalia; order Artiodactyla; family Ziphiidae; genus Mesoplodon; species Mesoplodon bidens. The sequence goes on from NC_138172.1 coordinate 91,018,276, forward strand.
AATCCTTGAAGCAATCCTTGACAGTTCTTTCTCTCACGCTCCGACGTTTAATCTAGCAGGAGATCCTGCTGGCTCTGTCTTCAAAACACAGTCACTTCCTACCACATCCCCTGCTATCCTCCCCACCCCCATCCCTGACACCGTCACTTCCCACCTGTGTTACTGCCTCCTGACAGGCCTCCCTAGCCCCATGCTGACTAATCTCAGCAGTCCTAGGGCCTTTTCACAAGTACATAAGATCACATCCTCAAAACCCTGCAATGGTTCCTCACTTCACTAAAAGTGAAAGCTTGCCTGCATACAGTAGCCACGGGGCCCTGCACACTTGGCCCACCAAACCTCTCTAAAGCCCTTCCCTACTCCCCTCCAGCTCACTCTCCATTCTAGCCGCAGTGGCTTCCTTACCTTAACCACATATATCAGACATGCAGCCACCTTCGAACCTGTATTTGTTTTCTCTCGTCACCATAACAAATTACCATAAACAGCATCCAAAAACACATCGATTTGTTATATTACAGCTCTAGAGATCAGAAATCTGAAATGAGTCTCGCCGGGCTCAAATTAAGGTGTCTTCATAACTGTGTTTCCTTCTAGAGGCTCTAGGGGAAAATTCATTTTCTTACCTTTTCCAGTGTCTTGAGGCTGCCCACATTTCTTGGCTCATGGCCCCTTCCTCTGTCTTCAAAGCCAGCAACATTATTCCTTTCTGTGCCTTTCCTCCATAGCCGCAGCTTCCTCTGACTCTCTCCTTCCCCCTTCCTCTGACTCTCTCCTTCTCCCTCCCCCGCTCTTCCACTTTTAAGGACTCCTGTGATTGCATTGAGCCCACCTGGGTAATCCAGGATTCTTTCTCTCCTTTAAGGTCATATGATTAGCAACCTTAATCCATCTGCCACCTTAATTCCCCGTTGCCAGGCAACTTAAATTGATCACAGGTTCTGCAGTTTAGGGTGTGAGCTTCCTCGGGAGTGGTATTCTGTCTATCGCAGGGCCTTGTTCTAACTCTGCCCTCTGCCCAGAATGTTTCTCCTCTTGGCTAATTCTCTCATCTTCTTCAGGTCTTTGATCAAGTCTCATTTCTTCCATGAGGCCTGTTTTGACTATGCTACTTAATCCTTTGCTATGAGCCCAGCTCCACCATCAGCACAACTTATTCCTCTTTCAGTTTCCTAAGGAGCTGAATCTGAAGTAGAGGTTCCTGTGCATGCAAGTTAATGAGGGAGTGTTTTCAGGTGAAGCTCGTAGGGGAAAGAGAAAGAGGATAGAGCAAGAAAGAAACTGGGTGAAGATGTGGTTTACTTGAAGGAGCCTGGCCTGAGTCCCTGGAAGGTCTAGTTTAAAGTACACTTGGCACCACAGAATTGTCCCATTAGGGCACACTGATATACCCATATCAGCCAACGATTGCCTGCAGGCCAGCCCCCAGCCCTGAGGTAAGGGGATACTGAACCTCCTAGGCCTATCTGAGCAAGGCAGCTCCATTGGCTGCAAACAGTACTTTTGAGAAGAGTATGGCCAATGCTCAAAGCAGCAGAAGGGACGGATACACTGGCCCAGTGGGGGGATCTGGGCAGTGCACCTACTCTGCTTTATCCTACTCTACATTTTCCTTTTTACATAATAGTTATCACCCTTACACACTATGTTCATTAATTACACATTACATTTTAGTCTCTATTGTCTGTCTCTTTCCACTAGTACATAACTTCCATGGGGTCAAAGATCTTTGTTTTGCTCACTAACCTATTCCAGACCTCTAGAACAGAGCACAGTGCATATAGTAGGTATTGTCTAATTAGATTTACCTTTGCTCATCGGGACCTAGCAATTTTACACGTTTTATCACATTCTCTTTCTCTTAATTCTGCTTAAAAGAACCGGCTGCAGTGGTGTCTCCTTTTCCTGCATTTACAGAGCATTTGGGCTACACTATGTCTAACGTACCCACATGTATCCATGTCTGTCAGGAGACCGAGGTGCCAGCTGACCACATAGCTCAGTCTCACAGGATGAAGATATGCTAGTGAGTTCACCAAGATCTAAGACTTGGGCCTATGCCCTTCAGACTTAGAAATAAAAATTTGTCAGGGAATTCAAAGTTTACTGACTCAGGGATGCTAATTCAGACCAACAAAACTCATAAAAGGTATCACTATAGGCACCCCAATGCTAACTTGTTAGCTTATAACAGGTGTACCTTCTCATGAATAAGGCAGGCATACTCCTCAGCCAGAAGATGTGCAAAGTCCGGTGAATATGTTTGGCATATTAGTTAGAATTGGGTTTGGCTATAAGTAACCTAATACAAAGGCTACACACGGTCACTTGGTTTCTCTCCCACACAAAAGGTATGCCGTCACAAGACATGTATTTCGAGGCTGAACCTGAAGCTCTGCCCCACAAAGTCCTCAGGGAGCCCAGCTGTTTAACACATCACTTCACTACTTCTAGGTGTGGCCTGCATCCTCCTGGTCTAAGAGGATGCTCTTCCATCCACATCCCAGACAGCAGGAGGGAGGAAGGAGAGGAAGAGAAAGGACACAAACAGCACGTACAGTTTATTTGAAGGGATGTGCCTACAAGTTGCCACGTGAAAATTTCCACTTAACATCCTGATGACCACAACTTAGTCACACAGCCCTGTGGGGTTGCAGGAGACACCGAGAAATGTCACCTTTGTTCTAGATGACCATGTGCACAAGAAAAAACACTATTACTGTAGAGGAAAAGAGAATGAATGTTTAGGGACAATTAGCAGTTTCTTGTGAAATGTGTGTGTGATCGTAGCAAAGCACTACAAAGTGGTGAGGACTGCTTCACCCAGGTCTTTGTGGGAAGGATGAAACCCTCCTGCCCATGACTGATCCCACCCCTTTGGTGCCCTAAACATCAACCTCACTGTCCCCTAAACAGTGCTGGGTAAGCACTGCCCATGCTTATGTCCTTGCCTCTCTTCTTTCTAGGTTCCTTGCAAACTCCACCCTCCTCAATTAATCTCTTTGTGAAACTAGATACAGTACAATTGACTAGGTTTCAACCGAGGTCAGTTTCATGGGGGGCTACCAGGGCAGTCATAAGATCCACACTCAAAAGGGTCCACGCTTGGCGTTTAATGCCCTGCAGTCATCATCTCGGAATTCTTAATAATGTTATGCCTGGCTTTTATGTTTTGTAAGCAGAGCCCAATGGGACAACAGAACATGACCCAGGGCTTGGAGGCTTGGCTCACAGGTAGTCCTTCCTCATGCTGCCCCCAGGGAACAGACTCCCTGCCACCCACCCACTGTCTCCTGGTGCCTAGGGTCCCACCTGATTTCTCCCTCCCTGCCTCTGCCCAGTGACCACTGCCATCCCCACTTCCTGGCACCCAAGGCCCCTGCTCTGTGCTCAACAGGGGCCTCTGCACGATGGCCACACTTCTATAGTTGTGGAATGTAGACCATCATATTTCCCTCATTTATATTCAGATAATACCTTCTCTGTCACTCCCACGCACCTATCTTGTGCTGTAATCATGCATGCATGTCCCTTAGAATCTCCTCAGCACCTAATCAGGACCCTCACACAGAGTAGGTTGGCAGCAAATGTGGTTAAATATTTAACGCATGTATGAATCCATCAAGAAAGCCCACGGGTAGTTTTTTTGGGCCTTACCAGCTTCAGAATTGCCTTTCTTCGGTTTACACAATGATGCCACAAGTAGGAGGACAACCCCTGAGGACTTTCAGTCTGTGGTCCCAGAGTTGCTGCTTTGTCATCAACTATGCACCATGCCCTCGCGTCTCTCACCAGCTTCAAATCAATAGGCATCACACAGGGACACATGCACCAAGCCCAAAGCGACTGGGCGCTGTCTCTCCTTGATAAAGAGAGCTCTTGTTTATTCACCCAAGCACTTTAGTTTTGCATTCAGAAGACAAAGCAGCAAGCAAGAGCTTGCTGGGAGGAGAATAAGAGCTGCCAGAAGTAAGAGGCGGGTGTGGGGGGTTCATTCTATTGTCACTTGTAGCCCATCCCTTGTCTGAAGCATCTTTAACCTAATTGTCTCCCTCCCATTTCTGCGTCTGCGTCTCACACACTGAACGCTCCCAGACAGCTTTATAAATTGACTCTGGAATTGTTAGGCAGTAAAAATTCCATTGAGTCTGAACAAGACATACTTCTCCTCCCCATATTTATCAATCAGTAGCTATTTTATGCCCTGTCCTCATCTATCTTCTTCGCTCCACGCTGCCCTTGGTGTTATTGAGACATAGGCAAAGTTAGTCTTTGTACATTGCCCTTTATATCCCTGGTTCTGTAGTCCTTCCCTTACTTTAAAAGCCTCCTGCTCTCCTTCCCAGGGGTCTCTGTTCTCCTGAGTCCCTGTCAGAGTCATGCCCTCATTCACACTAGGTTATGATTGACATAGTGTGTCACACTTCCTGGGAGTATTTTCACTTTAAAACACCTTGCGTAGAGAGGGCAAGGCTCAACCTAAAGGAATAAAATCTGTTGTATAATTTTAGCTCCTGTAGAAGATGGACAGTATGGTATTTCAGGGCAAAGGGGTTCCTAGAATCCCTCAAATCATACTCAGAAGAAGCTGTTCACTATAGATCTTGGAATTAACAGCCCCAGTGATCCCCCTCCTCTTGTCACTGAACTAAGAGAACTTTATTTCTTTCTGTAGCAAAAAAACAACAAACCCAAAAACAAACCAAAAAAATCACTTAACATCCACTGCCAGTACAGTCAGCCCAGGGACCTGAAATGTAAAGTGAGCAGGAAGAATATTCAGCTTATTTTAAATTGCCCTCCTGGTTTTCTAGATCCTGGTTCTGTCAACTTTTGCTTATTGTTCACAGCTTCTCAAGAGAACAGTCAAAGCCTTCCAGGACTGATGGAATTGCACTTCCCACACTGTGCCCCATGAACTGGCAGGTAAATCTGACCCTGGCATTTCTGTGCTCTAAATTGTTCAGTGGTTCCCGTGTCCTACAAAATACAATCTTATCAGTAGCACAGCGCACACGACTTTGCTCCCTGCCGAGCCTCCGATTCCTCTGACCAGTCTTTCCTCTTATCCCTGCCGCCTCCTTTCTGGAAGACCTGCACATACACTGATGCTGCAGGAACACTCAAATGCTCAGAGGCCCAGGAGCAGGTATGTTTCCTTCGGCCTCTATACATTTTCCTGGGCTGTTTCCTCTCAAAACACCCTCTGCCTGGTACAATTTTCTTGATGCTTTATTTCAGGCAATCTTACATCCCCTTAACCTATGGTCTCATATGTCCATTAAAGCACAACACAAATCATATTGTAGTTGTTTGCTTGTCTGCCCAACTACTCACAAGACTGTGAGCTCCTTGGGTTTTTACGCTTCCATATTCCCAGTGCCGAGCACAGAGCCTGGCACATAGTAGGTGTTAAAAACTTAGTAGGAGAAATTGGATGAGTCACTGAATGAATGAAGTTGAAAATGTTTGGGAATACTACACGCCTACTTTCATAAGTGCGATGGGAACTTCCCTTTTACATTGCTGGAACGGGGATCAGTAAACTACAGCCTGTGGATCAAATCTGGCCTACCACCTGTTTTTATAAATCAAGCTTTATTGGAACACAGCCACACCCACTCATTCATGTATAGTATATGACTGCTTTTGCACCCCAGCAGCAGAGCTGCAAAGGAGACCCTGTGGACTGCAAAGCCTAAAATATTCACTAACTGTACTATCTGATGCTTTAAAGAAAAAGTTTGTCAACTTCTTCCCCAGGGGATCTAGAAAAAAAGAGAGCAAGAGAGTTGTAACATGAAATAGAGGAAGAGCAGAGAGGTTTAGGAGAGAAGACAGGCAATCAAGTGCCTTATGTCCTCCAATGTACAAGGCTCCAAAGGGAGGTCCAGTTGTCAAATGCCCTCTCAGACTGGAAGAACGGGACTCCTGAGCAAAGACAGAAAAAGTGAGAACAAATTCTCCACAGGAGCCTGGAACGCAAGGATGTTGTTTTCAACTGTTGACCAAGGCAGAGAGAAGGGCAAAGCTGATCTCAAGAAGTTAGTAAAAGCACTAATGCCTAATAATAACTGCAGCATAGAGCTTTTCAGGTGCCCCATTAAAAAGAGTGCTTTGTCCTAATAAATAGCAGAATAAGAGTCTGTTCTCAGAGCCCCCTTCCTGCTCTTTATCCTTAATGAGCCTTCTAATGAGAGCACTGTAATTATTTCCCTGAGAGACCCATCATTCCCCATTTCAGCCTGTTATTTAAATATATGGCATGGTGTGAAAAGCCTGGAAAAAAAAGTCCAAGGAATCTTCTCTGTACATTTTCCAATGGCCTACGTCACCCGTGCAGGACAGAGGAGAGTGTATGAACTGGATTCATAAAATAATGACTCCCTCTGCTTTTAACAAGGCAAAAATCACAAAAGCTGAGAAGTACTGCCAAACTCAGGGTTGTTTTCTAGATATATTTGTTTTACAAAAAAAGCAACACTTAGACAATAATGGTTTCCTTGCTCTGCTATTTAGCTCTTTAAAAGACAACAAGAGCTCTTAGCCTCTCAAAACAGAAGGAATCAGGAGTTGGTAGGTTTACCTTAGAATTCAGGGTTTGGCTATTTTATTTCATTTCAATTTTGGAAGACTTTCTCTTTTTGTTATTCAAAAAATACAAATTACCACAGAAAGAAGGGAGTTACTCAGAACTCTTGCATTATGAGTCGTTCTGGGATGTCAAGTTCTCCAAATAGGTAAGAATTTACTCTTGGTTTTTTTATGGCAGAGTATTAAAAATTTTTTTTCTTCCCATAACCATAACACCATTATCTTAGCTACCTAAAACAACAAACAGAAAGGAAAAACACAAAAAAGCAAATGGTAATCCCTTAATATCATCAAATATTCTGTTAGTATTTAAATTTCTCCAATTGTCTCATAATTGGTGGTTAGAATCAATGTGTATCTTAGTCTCTTTTAATTTGCAGTTTATTGCTAATCCTACTTTATCCATTGTAATTTATTTGTTAAAGAAACCAAGTTTTCATCCTGTAGAGTTTCCAGCATTCTGAATCTTACTGATTGTATCCTTGTGCCATCCTTCAGCATGCTATTCTGTACTTTCTGTAGTTAGAACTAGAAGGTCATAAGGCTAAGGAAAAATTGTCCCTATTCTTTAGAGAGGCATACTAGCGAAATTATATAATATCTGGGATTTGTACCAAACTAATACAGTGAAGGGTAGGGATATAGAGGGAAGGGCTATAGATGAAACAAGATTGGACACATTGCTAATTGTTGAAGCTGGGTGTTGGGTAAATAAGGTTATTTTTTCCACTTTTGTATGTGTTCAAAAATACTTATAATTAAAAAGTTAAATATATATTTTATTAGTTTTAGATGAAAATTTCTGAAACACATCACACACTTTCTATCCATCCTAAACATTTGAACTTTTCTTGATAACATGTGGTCCTCATTCTAAACCGTGCACTCTAATAAATATCTCAATAAACTAGAAGAAACTTCTCATTATGTATTTCAGTATATGGAAGAAATCATGCTAAATTCTTGGTTTCATTTGAAATCTGGGTTTCTACACACTGAAGAGAATTTCATGTGTCTATATTTTTGACTAATTAAGAATAAAAAATAAAACCACTACTCTAGAAACGTATTTCTCAAATAGGGATCACAACCCCTCAGAGGTACATGAGAATTATATAAGAATCCACTAGAAGCATATCCATTTCCTCCAGTTCCAACTTGATAACTGAGACTAGCTAAACCTGCTTTATTTTGTTTGTCTTATTAGTAACATGGTCCAGAAAAGGTAGTGGGAAAAGTCTGAGACTTGCTGATCAGCCAAAATCAAGTTACAGTAAAGCTTTCTTCCCATCTCAGTCCATGACTGAGATTAATGGAGGTCAGAATTGTCTGGACATAGAGCCTTCCAGCTCCTATTCTGACCCCAAAACAGGAAGATACCCTTGTTGGAGCTGGAAATAGGCCATATTGATTTAGAGGGACAAAACTCACAATCCCAGGCACCTCTCCCTGTACCAACCCATTAACAATGGTTCCAGTAAAGTGGAACCTCTTTCTAAATAAGTCTGATTGTTAGCAATTGTTTCCATTCTACCACTTTTGCTCCAGGAAAGCCACAAAGTAGCCCATTTGCTGAGAGACAAGTGATGCCTGCTGCTAGGCTCAGGGAACTTCTCCAGGATGATGCTCTTCCTCACTGTCTCCTTGACTACCACTGCTCAGACAGCCCCCATTCAGACCTCACTGGGTCTCAGCTCAACGCAGCTGCAGGTGCTTCTAATGAAGAGACCCGGTGCTCAGTGTGTAGCTCTGATCTGGGCAGTTAACTGGTCCTCCCATGACAAATGAGCATTCTGCCCTGAATCCCACATCCATCAGTGATGTGAGAAAGAGGGTCTTAAAGGCAATTTTAGTTCATTCTAATAGAATCTCAGAACCTCGTCCTTGCTTAATTAATTTAGGATTGTTATTAAACGCCCATGTTGCTCATACTTTTACTTTTAAATTCTAACTATAGCATTATTTCTCTCTATAATCAATAAATATTCTCAAGCTCACATAAAATTATTTAACCCATTATAAAGATTGTTGAAGGTACTGTGAAAAGCTATCACTAACTCAATTTGAAGCTGGACAATATCTTGCTTTCTTCCACAACTGCTTTTTCATTTCTGGTCTTTCTGGGCTCTGGAACGTTTTCTGTATCTAAATTAGCCTGGCGAGCTCCACTCACTTCCAGCTTTCTTAGGCTCCTCGCCCTTTGTCACTAGCAATGCCCCTGCTGACCTCCTTCTCTGTAGGCTAGCTTGATAGCATCCCCAACATCAGCACTAATTTTCACTTGCTTTTCAAATTATTGATGAAAACACATAAGCCATGAATCCTCTAGAACAGCACTGCCCAACAGATCTTTCAGTGGTGATGGAAGTATCCACTATGGTAGCCACTAACCACATGTGGCTATTGAGCACTTGACTACTTAAATATGAATAGTGTGATCAAAGAAGTAAAATTTTCATTTTAATTGGCTTTATTCTATTTTAATTAATTTAAATTAAAATTTAAATAGCCATATGTGGCTAGTGGTTAAAAATTTGGATAAAAAAGCAGCTCTAGAATCTTCTACTAATCTCACAATTATTAAGATGTTATCCACTCTCAGTTATTATCAAGTGCTGCTACAAAACCACCAAGCACTGTGCTCAACTGAAACTGATTTTTCTAGTGGCTAATAGTTAGTTGTGTTTCAAGATTTTATACACACACACACACGCACACACACACACATAGTTTTGGAAGTGTATTTAAATAAGTATATATTCAGCATGGAATCCTGGAAAAAGTACTGATTTTGATATCATGTAAATCAATTTGGACACCAGTTTTACCTTTATTAGTGAAAAGGCCTTAGATCATTCATTTACAAGCCTCAATCTCCCCTTCTGGAAAACAGAGAAGATAATGCCTGTCTTTCAAAATTGTTGTGTAAATTAAATTAAATGTATTAATCACATTAAATTACATTACATTGCATTAAAATAAATAACATAGGAATTGCTGAAAATGCTGCTCCTATATAGCAGTAGGCATTCAATCAGTGGAGGCTACTATAGATTGTGGTGAGACATCACAAGGCATGTAGTCCATCAATTTAATTCCTTCCCTAAAAGGTCTTGAAGTAAAAAGCACGGTAGACTTAAATTTCAGGGAGGGAGAATTGAAGACATTTACTGTGTTAATAGATTTTCAGGAGAGGCTGTGAAAACTCTCACCAGAACGATAAAATGGCATTAAAATCATCTTTTTTTGATGGATTTTGATAGGTTTCATCCCTGCAGGCAGAGAATGAGGTTCCTCTTAAAACCACTTCTAAAAACATAAGTCTAAATAAACGTACCTTTGTAGGTACCCATATCTGGAGATTCTGTTTTTCTCTTGTGGTCTGAAAAATGGACCATATACAATTTCCCAGATAGAGCTAAATTAGATTGTTATTCTTTTCACTAATACATTTTCCTGGTTACTGCTGAAAAGAACATGAAACAGAACTTGTGTTCAGTTTCCCACAGAGAAAGCAGTAAGCAATCAGCTAGATGACCCTCCTCACCCAAAATACATGTAATTAACAATAAACTCAATGTCATTAATGAAAGTCTCCCTGGCCATAATCAGAACATGAATCTGAGTTTGGTATCCACATAAAACGTACTTAGAAGATACCAGAGTCTTCTAGGACATGGAAAGGAGAAGCAGTCTTAGTAAGACAATGTGGTAACTAGTGAGGAAAATAAGTCCTAATCAAAAGAGCACTTGAGAGGGCTTCCCTGGTGGTGCAGTGGTTGAGAGTCTGCCTGCCGATGCAGGGGACACGGGTTCGTGCCCCGGTCCGGGAAGATCCCACATGCCGCGGAGCGGCTAGGCCTGTGAGCCATGGCCGCTGAGCCTGCGCGTCTGGAGCCTGTGCTCCGCAACGGGAGAGGCCACGACAGTGAGAGGCCCGCGTACCGCAAAAAAAAAAGAGCACTTGAGAAATAACAAGTCATCCATAGAAAGTAGCAGAGCTAAAGAATGTCACCACTCTTTTCATATATCAGTATCTTTCCTTCAAATATTTATGTTAAGTAGTTCATAAATTATTAATATTTTAGAAGAAGCTAAATATTAAAGGGAACAGTCAATAAGAGCAATGAGTGCTATGGCAATGAATGTCTTTTATTAAATGTGTCTTCATCTCTTTCTGTCTATGAAACCTAAATTAATTATATACTGAACTGGGGAATTAAGACTCCTGGAGACACACTCCTCTCTTGGAATTGTAGTTTTACTCCAAAAGCAAGGGCTATTTATTAATAATTAGACCCTACATCCAATTTACCACAGTGTCAATCAATACAGCACCTCAAATAACAAGAAACCCAGAAGCACAAGTCCTTCATGTTTTATATGTTATGTTCATATGTGATATTTCCTACACTCATTGACTTATTCAGGACCCATGTCTCTCCTGAAGTTTTATAGATCAAAGTAAAAAGAAATCAATGATATTAGAAATGATTATCATCATCTCATTTTTATTAAGTGCTAACTATATCTCAGGAGCTGTTTTAAACAATTAGCATCCATTCAATTCTTTTAATCCTCATGAATATCCTAGAAGAAGGTAGGTCTTATTATCACGATTTACAGATAAGGAAACAAACTCTTTGTAAGTTATTATCACAATTTACAAAGAGTTTAAGGTTTAAAAATAAGAAATCAGGTACTGTATGGCCATTAAGAATCACGCTCAGTATAAATACTGACAAAATTCCATGATGCAAAGTAGGTAAGTACTAACAGTGGTAATTCACAATAAGTCTTATGGGGTGGGGATGAGGAAAAGAGGGGAGGAAAGATAGGGATAGAAACCAGAAGGACAGTCACTAAAATTGTACAGATTTTATCTCTTGATAGTGATATTATTGCCTTTTTATGATTTATATTTTTCAAATGTTTTGCAGTGAGCAGATACCACATCTATAATTAGAAAACATAATAATTAAAAAAGTAACTGATTTCCTTCTTACATTTAATCAAAGTGTTGGTTGCCAAGTTTATTTATTCATTCAACAAATAATTATGGAAAAACTTCCATGCAAAGCATTATTCTGGCCTCTCAAGTTACAGCAGTGAGCAAGGCTGACAAGGACCCTGCCCTACAAGAACTTGCATTCAAGTGACAGAAGACATAAACTATAAAACAAATACACAAATACAATGACTTTGGAATGTAATAAATACTATAAAAGAAATAAACAGGTGATATGATAGAGAGTAACTTTTGTATGTTGAGGGTAGTTACATTCAAAAGGATGCCCTAGGTAGACCTCTCGTAGGATACATTTGAGTTGAGACCTGAAGTATGAGAGGAAGGGAGCCATTCAGTGAGACTGAGGAAGGGTGGTGGCAGAAGGAATGGATATACAAAGACCCAAAGGTGGCAAAAGGCTTAGCAAATTCAATACCTAAACAGAGGCCCCGTGTGGCTAGAGCATAATGAGTAGGCGGGAAAGGACTGGGAAGATAGGCAATGGCCAGCTCAAGGAGGGCCATGGAGGCACCCAAAAAGGTGATGGGAAGCCATTGAAATGTTTTAAGTAGAGGAGTAACGATCATTTATCAACTTTCTAAAAGAAAGATCAGTCCATTTGTTGGGTGAGGAAAGGAATATAGAATCCACGAATGGAAACTACAGCCAATGAGAAGGCTATTGCTGTAGTAATGTAGGCTAGAGATGATAATGACTGGGGAAGTAGAGTGGCAGCTAAAAAGGAAAAGAAGTGAACAATTCAAGAATATTTTCAAGATACAGCATACAAGACTTGGTGTCATTTCGGATCTAAGGCACAAGAAAAAAAGCAGTTAAAAATAACACACGGAATACAGGTTTAATCAAATGATGATGGTATAATTTCCTGACATAGGGAAGCTTAGGAAGAGATTAGGTCATGCATGGAAGGGTGACTGGAAGAAAAAAATGACATTTTAGACATGTTAACAGGAAATACCCATTAAGCATCCATGTGGATTTATAAAATAGACAGTTAGATATATGAACTCAAGCTCTTTTGGAATAGAGATATAAAGGTACTGGTAATAAGTTATATTCTTTTATCAGCCTGGTAATAAATTATTTCTTCTTCTAAGGAGAAGCTACAGCTAAGAGAAGAAATATCAAAAGACAATAATATTGGGCACTCTTACATCTAGACGTTGGGTTAGGGAAGAAAAGCCAGCAAAGGAGCCTGAAAAAGAGAAGCTACAGAGATGAGAAAAAGACCAGGAGAGTGTGGGGCCGTGAGAATCAAGACTGTGTCAAAAAGGAGCAAAGAGGCCGCCATGCAGAATGATGCTGTGATTCCACAGAAGATGGAGCTTAAGCAGTGCCCACTGGGTTCAAAACATGGAGACCGTTTGTGGCCACGACAAGTTTACGTGGAGTAAGGGGAACAGATACCTGTTTGGAATGGGTTAAATGGTAAATAGGAGATAATAGATCCAAAATATAAGAAAACTGAAATGACTTCCCACCGCTTTGTTGTCTTCATTGCCATTGTTCTCCCTGGAGGACTAATGAACGGAAGTCAGACTCTGTCTATGGATAAACACAGTCACTCCTGAAAAAGAGATGGTGCAATATGTTGCTTTTACTGCTAACTATTAATGTTTGTTTTTACAAAAGAACATTATTCTTTTTGGAACACAGAAAACTATTCCCAAGTACAATCTTTAAATTTCATATTTGTTAAAGAATAGATCTTGTTCCAAAATCAAGAAGCATGGTTCTGCTTCAGCTTCAAAATACGTGACACGACTAAGAATAAGTGGTAGGACCCAGATACACAAATGTAGGTTTACCTATAGTTTTTTGACAGAGCTTTCACTGAATGTGTCTTTCCATTAACAGTATATTCTAAAAATGTAGTAACTGTGAAAAGATTTATAAACATTTCAAAAAATTTTCCAAGATTACAGGCACAGTTGGAATCAATACTTGTAGGAATACTTTAATCTTCAGCCTAATTGGATAATATTACCCAATTATTTCTGAAAGACAGCATAGTAATAAGTAAGAGAAAAGAGAAAATCACCAACTAGTTCTATCCCATTACTTTTTAAGGCAAAACATCAACAGTCACATCAGTTAGGCATCTCAGTATCAATCTCTCTTAAGCCACAGGCCACACACTGACTCAATAATAAACTGCAAATCGTTAATTCACATTTATTGGAAGAAAATGTATATATAATAAAATCCTCCCATTTGAAGTGTATATATCTATGAATTTCAACAAAGGTATATGCCTAAGTAATTACAACAGTGATCAAAATATAAAACATTTCCATCACCCCCAAAACTTCCTTTGTGCTCCTTTCAAGTCAGTTCCCAGACTCTGACCCTAAGCAACCATGATGTGCTATTGGTCATGGTAAATTAGTTCTACAATTTCCTAGGAATGGAACCTATGGCCGGAGTCCTTCACTCTGCAGTTATTGCTATTATTGTTGTTGCTGTTTTTAGAATTATCCATGTTATTGGGTGTGTCAGTAGTCTGTGTTGTTTATTAAACTCAAATTTTAAGATATTACCTGTTTTTTGTCTATTAACAAAATGTGATTTGCTTATCCACTCACCGGTTGGTGGGTATTCAGTTATGGGCTATTATAAATAAAGCTGCTCTGAGAATTCATGTAAAATTCTTAGTGTAGCTACACATTTTCATTTCCCTTCAGTTGATACCTAGGAGGAGAATTTCTGGATCATATGGTAAGTGCATGCTTAAATTCAAAAGGAACTGCCAAGTTGTTTCAAAGCAATTGTAAAGTCTTACATTCCCACAAACAATGTATAAAGTTCTATCTGCTCTCTATCCTCACCAACACTTGATACTGCCTGTCTTTGTAATTTTAGCCTTTCTGGTAGATGTGTAGTGGTAACATATTATAGTTTATATCTGCATTTCCCTGATGACTACAGTATATTTCTCCATGTGTTTAGGTCTAACTGTCATTCAGCAATGTTTTTACACTTTTCAGTATGTGGTCTTGCATATAAATATTTTAAATTTATTTCTAAATATTGTATTTTAATGCTATTGTAACAGTAGAAAATCTTCAAATTTCATTTTTCTTTATTGCTAATATTTAAATACCATTAATTTTATTTTTTTATTTTTTAACATCTTTATTGGAGTATAATTGCTTTACAATGGTGTGTTAGTTTCTGCTTTATAACAAAGTGAATTAGTTACACATATACATATGTCCCCATATCTCTTCCCTATTGCATCTCCCTCCCTCCCACCCTCCCTATCTCACCATTAATTTTAACACTTTATTAAGGAAATATTCAAAAATGCATTCTACAGTGAACTCCTATATATCATTAGCAATTTTGCCTCTAACATCTTAATATACTTGATTTATCACATATCTATCCATATTCATTCTTCTATCCATCCAATCCATCTACTTTATGCATTTTGAAATAAATTGCCAATTTCATATTACTTTTCCCTTAATACTTCAACATGAATATCTTTAACTAATTTTGATATATTTTGTGGGTTTTGATTTTGGTATAATATGTACACTAAAAGAAAAGCACAGATCTTAAGTGTACATCCACTGAGTTTTGAATACATGTACCTGTGTAACCAAAATACCTGTCAAATCTGAATGAGATCCTTGCTGGGTAGAGTAATCTTGGTTGTAGGTTTTTCTCCTTCATCACTTTAAATATGTCCTGCCACTCCCTTCTGGCTTGCAGAGTTTCTGCTGAAAGATTAGCTGTTAACCTTATGGGGATTCCCTTATGTTTTATTTGCTGTTTTTCCCTTGCTGCTTTTAATATTTGTTCTTTGTATTTAATTTTTCAAAGTCTGATTAATATGTGTCTTGGCTTTTTTCTCCTTGGATTTATCCTGTATGGGACTCTCTGTGCTTCCTGGACTTGATTAACTATTTCCTTTCCCATATTAGGGAAGTTTTCAACTATAATCTCTTCAAATATTTTCTCAGTCCCTTTCTTTTTCTCTTCTTCTTCTGGGACCCCTATAATTCGAATGTTGCTGTGTTTAATGTTGTCCCAGAGGTCTCTGAGACTGTCCTCAATTCTTTTCATTCTTTTTTCTTTATTCTGCTCTGCAGTAGTTATTTCCACTATTTTATCTTCCAGGTCACTTATCCGTTCCTCTACCTCAGTTATTCTGCTATTGATCCTTCTAGAGAATTTTTAATTTCATTTATTGTGTTGTTCATCACTGTTTGTTTGCTCTTTAGTTCTTCTAGGTCCTTGTTAAATGTTTCTTGCATTTTCTCTCTTCTATTTCCAAGATTTTGGATCATCTTTACTATCATTATTCTGAATTCTTTTTCAGGTAGACTGCCTATTTCCTCTTCATTTGTTAGGTCTGGTGGGTTTTTACCTTGCTCCTTCATCTGCTGTGTGTTTCTCTGCCTTCTCATTTTGCTTAACGTACTGTGTTTGGGGTCTCCTTTTTGCAGGCTGCAGGTTCGTAGTTTCCATTGTTTTTGATGTCTGTCCCTAGTGGGTAAGGTTGTTTCAGTGGGTTGTGTAGGCTTCCTGGTGGAGGGGACTAGTGCCTGTATCCTGGTGGATGAGGCTGGATCTTGTCTTTCTGGTGGGCAGGTCCATGTCTGGTGGTGTGTTTTGGGGTGTCTGTGGCCTTATTATGATTTTAGGCAGCCTCTCTGCTAATGTTTGGGGTTGTGTTCCTGTCTTGCTAGTAGTTTGGCATAGGGTGTCCAGCACCGTAGCTTGCTGGCCGTTGAGTGGAACTGGGTCTTGGCGTTGAGATGAAGGTCTCTGGGAGATTTTTGCCGTTTGACATTACATGGAGCTGGGAGGTGTCTTGTGGACCAGTGTGCTGAACTTGGCTCTCCCACCTCAGTGGCACAGCCCTGATGCCTGGCTGGAGCACCAAGAGCCTGTCCTCCACATGGCCAGGTACGTGGGGAGTTTCTTGCCTTTTGGGAGGTCTGAGTTCTTCTGCCAGCGTTCAGTAGGTGTTCCGTAGGAGTTGTTCCACGTGTAGATGTATTTCTGATGTATTTGTAGGGAGGAAGGTGATCTCCACATCTTACTCTTCCTCCATCTTGAAGCTCCCTTAACAATTTAAAAATGTTAGTCAGTCTTGCATTCTTGAGATAAACTCCACCTGTTCAGGATGTATTATCTGTTTTATGTAGTGCTGGATTCAACTGACTAATATCCTGTTAAGATTTATACTTCTATGTTGAAAAAAATTATTAATTCATAGTATTTCCTTGAAATGACTTTTTTATAACTTTGGTCTCAGGGTAATGCTGGGTTTATAATGAGTTTGGAATCATCCCCTCTTCACCTATCATCCAAAAGTATCTGTTTCGGATTGATATTATTTCTTTCTTAAATTGTTAATAGAATTCACCAATGAAGCCAGATGGTTCTGGAGATTTCTTTGTGGGAAGGTTTTAAAATATGACTTCAATTACTGTAATTAAACAGATAGATACTTAGATTTTTCTCTTTCTTCATGTATCAGTTTTGATAATTTTTGAGCTTCAAGAAATTTGTCTATTTCTTCAAAGTTGTCAGAAAATTGGCATAAATATATTTTAAATATTCTCTTATTATTATGTTAACATCTCTCGGAAATGTAGTTCCTGCTTTTTAAACTCCCCAAATGGGTAAAGTGTGTCTTCTATCTTTTCTTTTTTTCTTGATCAGTCTAGCTAGAGTTTTATCAGTTTTAATGATCTTTCCAAGGAAGCAACTTTGTTTTTTGTTGTTGTTGTTTTTAATTTATTTATTTATTTTATTTATTTATTTTGGCTGTGTTGGGTCTTCACTGCTGCGTGCAGGCTTTCTCTAATTGCGGCAAGTGGGGGTTACTCTTCATTGCAGTGCGTGGGCTTCTCACTGTGGTGGCTTCTCTTGCTGCAGAGCACGGGCTCTAGGCACGTGGGCTTCAGTAGTTGCAGAACGTGGGCTCAGTAGTTGTGGCTCATGGGCTCTAGAGCACAGGCTCAGTAGTTGTGGCACACGGGCTTAGTTGCTCCGCAGCATGTGGGATCTTCCCGGACCAGGGATCAAACCCGTGTTCCCTGCACTGGCAGGCAGATTCTCAACCACTGTGCCACCAGGGAAGCCCTACAACTTTGGATTACACTTCTCTTGTAATTTCTTCTTTGAACAATGGATTATTTAAAGGGTGTTATTTAATGTGAAATAATTTTGAATTTTTCCAGATATCTATCTATTATTGACTTATTATTTAATTTGTTGTGATAAGAGAACATATTTGTATTATTTCAATCATTTTACATTTATTGATACTTGTTCATGAACCATCATATGGTCTATCTTGGTGAATGTTTCATATACATTTGACAAGAAGATGTATTCTTCTGGCTTTGGATGGAGTGCTCCATGTACAATATGTCAGCTAGGTCAGGTTATCTGTTTGAATCTTCTATATACTTTTTGATTATCTGTTAGCCTGTTATATATAATACTGAGAAAGGAGCATTGCTATTTCTAACTATAACTGTGAATTTGTCTACTTCCGCTTTAAGTTCTATCAATTTGCTTCATGTTCTTTTAGGCTCATTCATAAGGTATGTAAACATTTAGGAATACTATGTCTTGATGGTTGATCCCTTTATCATTATGAAGTTACTCTCTTTATTCCTAGTAATACTCCTTTCCAGAATTCTACTCTATATGCCATATTAATAGCCACTCCAGCCTCTGGCATTCTAATATTTAGGGGTTGCATCGTATATTTTCCCATCACTCTACTTTGAGCTTCCCTGTATATTTATATTTAATGTGCATTTTTTCATAGTGAGTATAGAGTTGGGTCTTACTTTTTACCCAGTACAACAACTTCTGCCTTTAAAGAATACATTCTCATCTGTTCTTTCACACTTTAAGGTGTATTTGCTGATTACAGTGGAATTAAGAAAAAGAAAGCTGGAATAGTTTGTCTCTTGAAATGCTCTATAATATAAAGGCATTAGTAGCCAGTATAAAGCATTAGTGTCCAGACTACCAATGTGCTGAGTCATTCTAACTATTCAACATTCTAAATGACTGTGCACCGTGGAAATCTTATAGAAGTCATGTCCATTTTTTTTGTATGTTCGTGGTAATGACAATGAAAATCATTGAATTACAGACTTGAAGGAAACATTAGAGCTTTTCTGGTCCAAGCCCCTAGTTTTACAGCTATGGAAAGTAAGATGAGAGAGGTTAAGTAACTTACCCATGAGCACACAGGAAGTAATCTTTCTGAGCCAAGATGACAGTGGTGACTATTCCACCATCTCAATATATGTTGGGTAAACACTTGACACTTTTGAGTTATAAATCACTGAACACTAATCCTCAACGTGTGAGTCTTGGTGAGAGGCAAGATTCTACCTCCCACTCTGGAATTGCATGACCCATACCACCCTCCTTGCTTCCTCAGCATTTTACCTTGGCTGTGCCAACTGCTTCCTCCATTCTGATACTAAAACTACTGAGGGCAGGATGCATCACAGAGGGAGGTCAAGATTCTGGCATCAGCTATTAGGAGACAGCTGCAGCACCATCAACAGTCCAGCAGGAGGACTCACGCTGTGGTGTGACCTCAGCTGTGCTCCATTCTGTCTAATCTCCCTTGGTTTATGGTGACTTTCCATGCCTCATTCTCCAGGCTTCCCATAGATTCTCTAAATTTCCAGATTTAGCTCTAAGACTAACTTAGATTTTGTTTCTGTTCCTTGTAACCAAAAGAGGAGGGTGAAAACTGAGATCCATTTCTTTGGACATTTGTAGAAGTGGCAACATAGCTGCTGATAGGCTGAATTTATCTATAGATGTGGTGGAGATATTTCTGGTGTACACAATTTTAAAAAATAAAATTAGTCACTATTAGTCAAAAATAGATAGGGACCATTTCAAAATCCTGATCTCTGGCTTATCTTGAAAAGGCAGGATATATGGCAGACTACATGGCATGGCAACTACCCAGCTGGAAATGAGCAACAAGCCCCTGCCCACTATGGCAAACACATAATTTACAAGTCACCAGCATCTCCACGTAAACCATTTACTTCATTCACAACTATGTGCCGCCTGGTGGGCATTTGAATTGGTGGCCCCTGTTTTAGTCATACGGGACTCCTTCCAGTTTTGTACATATATTTATATCATGCAGTTTCATAACTTCAGGGCTTTATACACTATGTACCCTCTGCCTCATTCACTTCTATGTCTTGTAAATATTTAATATCCTTCATGGTTATGACCAATTGACTTGCGCACTTTGAAAATTTTCCTGGTTTCCCCAAGTAGAGGTGATCACTACTTCCCTTGAACCAGCTCCACATCCTGTACATATCTTCTAATTTTATCACAATGATTTATTTATACACCTGCCTCTTTTGATTTGTTGGCTTCATAGAAGTCAGGGCCCACTGCATGTGTGTGTGTTTGTGTGTGTGTGCGTGCACATGTGTTTGCACACATGCATGATTTCACCCCAGAATCTCAGGCACCAACAAACGAATGACTCTGTGAACTTGGTAAACTCCTCATCTATTACTGTCTTTATAAAATATTAGTAACAATTTTCACCTGCCTCACAGGGATGTCTTAAGATTTGATTCACATTTACAAAGCACTTGGAAATCCTTGGATTTGAGATGCTATAGAAGTAAACACATTATTATTTTTATCAACTTGAGGCAGATAAATTGTAAAGAGAATGCACAGGACTGGGATCACTTGATATTTACAATAATATAGGTCTCTTTGCTGGGAATGCTACCTCTCTGGAAATGCATATTATGAATTACATTTTCTTTCCCTAGAAAATAGTTCTTAAAATCAAGGCAGACCTCTGTGCTGGTTATATTTTGCTTCACCTTTAGATTTATATAGCTCAGAGCAACATAGTATACAGCCTGCTATGAAACACTTTGGATACCCTCAAGGTATATATAAACAGACAAAAAGGAAAGGTAATTTTCTGTTTTTATGAACTAGCTCAATGAAATGTCATTTATACTAAATCATATAAAACAAGCCTTCTGGATATTTAAAGTAAGAAATCAGAATTTGTTACACAGGTTTTGTTTTTTATCACAGCCAAGTTGTAGGGGGAAATGTGTCTGTGTCTTCAGCACTTTTTCAACTCTCTTTTAAGCTGCCTAACTTAAAGGAATATGAGCACCTCAAGCCCACATACTCCTTTTCAGCAATGCTCTGAAATTTTCTCTTCTCCCATCCACAGTTTTCTGATGCATTACCACTGCTTCTTGCTCCATTTCACTGTTGGGGAAGCTCACATTCTGATAAGCCCACTTGCAGAAAGATTTCCCCTTCCAGTTGCCAATCTGTTCCTTGTACTCCTTTCATCGACAGTCTTTTTGAAGTGTGTCTCTACTTTCTCATCTCCCCACTCATGGGTCATTCCAATCTAATCAGGCCGCCATTCCCTTAACTCCATGGAAACTGCTCTGGCAAAGGTTTCCAGCAACCTCTGAACAGAAGCCTTCGCTCACTCTGCTCTCTCTATATAAAATGTTCTTCCATGATAAATCCTGGCTCTCTCTCAAAACTCATCGTGAGGGTCACCTTCTTATAATGATGGCAGGCACAGCATCCTTTCCCAGACTTGGTCAAATATCCCTGTGTCTCCAGTGTACTCTACACATAATTCCATCAGAAACTGTATTGTTCTTAAATTTTATACTTTGGCCTCCTCCTTTATACCATAAACTGCTTTAAAAGAGTTGACTCTCAAACAACGCGGGGGTTAGGGGTGCCAACCCGCTGCTCAGTTGAAAACTTGCATATAACTTACAGTCAGCCCTCCATTTCTTTGGTTCCTCCACATCCATGGTTCCGCATCCGTGGATTCAACCAACCTCAATCTGTAGTATTGTACAGTTTACTATTTTTTAAAACTCTGCATATAAGCAGACCCCTGCAGTTCAAAGCCCTGTCGTTGAAGGATCAACTGTATTACTAATTTAATCTCTATAAGTTCTAGTATAGTATATAATGAATAACTGCTTTTTGTAAGGGGAAAATAAATGGAAGGCTAATAGTTGGTATCCAGATTAATATGTTACCTCTGCTGGTATATTTTGATTTTAACAGTGATATACTCATGGATGTTGCACAGTAATAATAACCCTGAAGGTTTTGGATTGGAAGGGATTTTGCAGATTGATGATCCCCAACTTTCTCCTTTGGAATCTAGTATTACAAGATGCTAACACATTTTCTTAAAAGAGGCTTCCATGGTCTAAAAATGTGAGGAAATAATGTACAGAAAAGCTAATCTAAGTTTGTATTATTTCTGACTTCAGGATTTCTGAGAGCCTTTCCCATACAACCATAGATGTCTAAAAGCGTTATATGAGTATTTCCCAAATTTAAGAGCAGATCATTTTATTTGTAGAGCATCCCATAGAACTGGTGTTCTTCAGAATACACTTTGGACAAAACAAGTGAGGTTGATTACCTGCATTTAATAGAGGAAGAAAATGTCGATCAGAGACCAATGGTAAGACCCAATGTCTAACTGACATTAGAACTGGGTCTTCTAATTTCTTGACCAGCATTCTTTCCAATAATAGATGATGGTAGAATTCTCAACTCTTTGGGAAGCCATTTGAGATCAGGTATAAAAAGAGAGAATTTAAGAGAATTCATGGCTTAACAGGACAAGATATAATAAGTACGATTGATAAGTGTTATAATTCAAAAAGAAAGATGATTATCATGGCGAGGGCCTGAAGGTGATGGGAGGGGATGAAACACAGAGCAGAGGTGACAAATTTTGCACAGCACTGTGAGGCACTGCCCTACTGAAGTGGGACGCTCCTGAGAGCATAACTTGGGAATAGGAATGTGTTCTCAAAACACACAAAATAAACCATGATTTACTCTACCTCTGAGTAAGGCTAACTCATTATCCATTTAATGAGAAACCATTGCATACTTGGCCCATGGAAAGTAAGTAGATTTGGACACCCCCTCCCTTTAAAATTAAGAGGAAAAAATGAGGAATACGACATATATATAGTCTGTTTTACACTGTAAAAAATTTACAGTGGAATCCAAAACCCCCTACTCGTCATAGTTTCTCACGCTCACTGATTTAAGAGTCTTGACCAATACTGTATTGAAGTATCCAATCTGAATAGTGGGTTTTAACTATTCTTAAATATGCTGGATTGTAAGCCTGATTTTCCCAAAGCTGACCTATAAACATGTTTAGTTTTCTTGTTCCTTTCATAATCAGCTTGGAATCAGAATCTTTCAAATAACATTGCTGTTTCCTACACCAGCTGTTAGATTTCCTTCCCTGGGTATAATTCAGAAGGAATCAGAGGTTAAAGTCCAGATGAAACTAATTTAGGTATTAGCTAGGGGGAACTACTTGTAGATCAATTTTACTCTGACAGATAAATTTGCCTTAGAGATCCAATTACATACAATATTAAGACTAGCATGAATCACTTATCATACTTGGAAACAGCTACTAATTAAAGCACAGAGATACTAGAAGATTCAGAGAACACACTGAAATAGAGTTAAGGATTCAAAATGAAAAAAAAGAAAGATTATTATTTATTTCTAGAAGGTAAATTCCAGCAATCATGCTTGTAGGAGACTATTTCTGGGTTCAACGAACTACAGTGAAATTCACTTTTACAATTTTTGTTATCTCTTTGATTTTTTTATTCCAACCTCCCCATATAGTATGAAAATTGTAATTGTTTTGTCAAGAGCCCATGAAAGTGTAATTTTCCTAATACAAAGCGAGTGTAGTATAGCATAGTAGCTAAAAGCATGGGTCCTAGAATCAGACTGGTTTAAAAACACAGCTCTACCATTAACCAGTTATATGATTTTGTATAAGTTACTTAAATGATCTAAGTCTTAGCTTTCTGTTAAAAACCATAATGTGGAACTAAGAATAGGAACTGCCTTGTAGTGTTGTGGAGAGGATTAAATGAGTCAATGTCTGTAAAACACTCAACAGAATGTTTGAAAGAGAGTACACCCATGCACAAACACACCAAAGATACACACTCAGTTTTTGTTTCTTCTTTTTCACTTGGCTCCTTGAAAAGAAATGAGGACTTTTCACTGTATTACATAGGTTGCTTTTTGATGCATTAGGAATTACTCTTCACTATTTGCTTAGATATATCTGGAAACCATCAATTTCTATGGCATTTAAAATCACATGAGTAATATGGATAGCAATATTTCATTACTCAGAAAGAACAATAAAAAGATAAGAATCTAAAATAATGTCAACATATCTGCACTGATTATAACTACCTTGCTGTGTCTGGCATCCTTCACACCCCTAGTCATTAATGCCATTCAAATGAATCTTTGGGGCAAACATTCATTCATTTGTTCAACCAACAGGTATTGAATGCTTTCTAGGTGTCTGGCACTGGGCATATACCCTGAGAAAACTATAATTCAAAAGGACACATGTACCCCAATGTTCATTGCAGCACTATTTACAATAGCCAGGACATGGAAACAACCTAAATGTCCAACGACAGATGAATGGATAAAGAAGATGTGGTACATATACACAGTGGAATATTTCTCAGCCATAAAAAGGAACGAAATTGGGTCATTTGTAGAGATGAGGATGGACCTAGAGTCTGTCATACAGAGTGAAGTAAGCCAGAAAGAGAAAAACAAATACCATATATTAACGTATATATGTGGAATCTAGAAAAATGG
This sequence comes from Mesoplodon bidens, assembly GCF_964165515.1. NCBI lineage: Eukaryota > Metazoa > Chordata > Mammalia > Artiodactyla > Ziphiidae > Mesoplodon > Mesoplodon bidens. The sequence continues at coordinate 91,042,631 of NC_138172.1, forward strand.
TACAGATGAACCTATTTGTAGGGCAGGAATAGAGACGCAGACATAGAGAATGGATGTGTGGACACGGGGTGGGGAAGGGGAGGGTGGGACAAATCAGGAGATTAGGTTTGACATAAATATACTACCATGTGTAAAACAGATATCTAGTGGGAACCTGCTGTATAGCACAGGGAGCTCATCTCAGTGCTCTGTCATGACCTAGATGGGGGGCAGGGGGAAGGAGGGAGGTCCAAGAGGGAGGGGATATAGGTATTCACTTCACTGTATGGCAGAAATTACCGCAATGTTGTAAAGCTACAAAAGCTTTACAACTGTAGAGCTACAATAGCTTTACAACTGTAAAGCTACAATAGCTTTACAATTGTAAAGCCAGTTTTACTACAATAAAAAAAAATGAGGTATGATACCCTCCTTTAGAATCTATATCTTCTGATCCATACACACAAACACTTATTTTTTTTTACTTTTAAATTATACTAATGGTTTTATGACTCCTCAATTGCAAACAACGTTTGTCCCTCTCTGTTTTCTCATAGAAATATAATTAATTGAACAGATTTTCTCCCTTCAGCTTACTAGGAGCACTAAGGCTCTAGTAACATGATGCATCTTTGCAGAGCAGAGGTTTCATGGAAATGTAAATTTTGGGGAGATGGGACAACAAGGGTGTTGCTTCATAGAAAAGTACAAAATCCCAAGTAAATAATTTTTTATTTTTAATTTTTTTAGGCCATATACATTTAATAAAATTACAGATATACTTTGACTTAAATCTAATATTTTACTATTTGTCTTCAGTTTTTCCATCTATTTTATGTTCACTTATCTCTTCTTTCTTGTCTTCTTTGTGATTAATTAAGTATTCTTTTATTATTATTATTAAATGAGGCAGTCTTGATGCAGTTTGTGGTATCAATAGTTCTGGGGTCAGAGGAGAATGTGAGAGAAACAAAGATATTTTCTTCCTGGGGACCTATCAAAAGACATTGTCAATATTTTTATATATCATGAGAAATATATTTGAATTAAATTATTTAGGCTTGTAAATTTAGAAAGAACTATATAGATTGTGACATGTGTTAAGGCTCAATGTCCTCCTCACTGTTAAAAAAAAAAACATCAGAATGACTGAGCTTAAGAGAAACATCAAGTCTGAACTTCCATTTCAGCTCCCAAGTTAGAAATCCTTAGCTGTCTTGAGATGAGTTACATAACTCAGGTGGTTAAATCGTCATTAAAAATGAGATCACAATTGGAAATTGGTATTTACATTGATTTTCATTAAGAGAAATGAACCTAACTTAAGAGTTAGGGCATTATAAAGCAGGGTTCTTAAACATTACAAGTGCTTTTGAGAGTCTGCTGAAAGAAGCACATATATACAAAATTTTGCTTCTAGAATCCCTTCGGAAACCACATCCAGAGAAACTAAAGAAACCCATGGATACTTAAGAAGGAAGCATAGGGCTTCTGTGGTGGCGCAGTGGTTGAGGGTCTGCGTGCCGATGCAGGGGACATGGGTTCGTGCCCCAGTCCAGGAAGATCCCACATGCCGCGGAGCGGCTGGGCCCATGAGCCATGGCCGCTGAGCCTGCGCATCCGGAGCCTGTGCTCTGCAACGGGAGAGGCCACAACAGTGAGAGGCCCGCGTACCGCAAAAAAGAAGGAAGCATGTTCTTACTGTTTGTGTGTGGTTGCAGTTAGGTAGCTTATACACAAATGGTAACTATGTGAGGTGATAGATGTGTTAATTAACTTGATTGGGTTAATTTCACAATGTATTCATATATTAACTTATCATATTGTGCACCTTTAAAAAAGTCATGTGTTACAACCTAAGTATATACAATTGTTATTTGTCAATCGTATCTCAATAAAGCTGGGGAAAAAATAATACCTTAATACAAACCAAAAAACAAACCAAAACAAAAAAGCTTGGGTTGCCCTCCTAACTCTCCTACTGCAACCATCTTGCACTAATGCAGCTCCTGTCTAATTTTTGTTCTTCCCTCAAATATAAACATACACATTGAGTCCTGCACTTCCTATAGGAAAAGTCGAGCCCACTGCAGCTCAGCTGCTCGGCCAGGTCTCTCAGTGATGTGGCCTAAGGGTTAGAGCTGGGGTTGGGGGCCATGAAAAGTGTAAAAGCTGAACTTGTACTCTGCTACACCATGTTCACTATGTATCTGAGCTTTTCAGAATCCAGGAAGGCTTAAATGGGGAGTGGCTCAGGAAGACCAGGAGGGAGGGAGAGATTGCTGCCCAAAGCCTAGTTACATTCCCCTCTCACCTCTCTGTCAGCCCAATGTTTAATTTCTTCCAGCATAAATGTCTGACATTAAGGTTAGAATGGGGAGGAGACAGCATGGTTGGTACAGAGCAGGTAGTAATACAGAGTGGCTATTTATCTTAATTCCTCAAAAACTACATTACAATGGGGGTGATTCATAGTCTTCATAAGAATTATTTTTAAGTTGCATAATATCCCATACAGTGGATGATTTATTATTTTGTTTTTAATTTTTTTAATATTTGGGTGGTACTTTAATTTTCCTTGAATTTTTTTTTTTTTTTTTTTTTAATTTTGCGGTACGCGGGCCTCTCACTGCTGTGGCCTCTCCTGTTGCAGAGCACAGGCTCCGGACGCGCAGGCTCAGCGGCCATGGCTCACGGGCCCAGCCGTTCCGCGGCATGTGGGATCTTCCTGGACCGGGGCACGAACATGTGTCCCCTGCATCGGCAGGCAGACTCTCAACCACTGTGCCACCAGGGAAGCCCTTCCTTGAAATTAATAATGCTAAAATAAAGCTATGATGCTCTTTAGGCAAATAAACTTTTCCACCCAAATTATGAAATTGTAATTTCTTACAAACTACAGTTTAGAGATAAACAAAAACATAAAGCTAGCATTCTTTCTACAAATAGCCCATTGAAACCAATTCCCTAAAACAAAACAAAATGAAAAACAAACAGACAAAAATAACAGGATAATTTCTGCTCTTTATGTAATATATTATGAACATAACATGAAGACAAAAAGTCCATGCATCATGTATACTTTCAGTATATGGATGGGAGATCAGATCTAGAAAAATATGCCAATATGGAACACAAATTTTTTTTGAGGCCACCGGGTTACTTAAGCATTTTGTCAATACTTATGACATAAACACAGAAGAATGAAAGTGAAAAAGATGTTAGACTTCCAGGCCACTAAGTGTTTATTTGGAAACTGGAGAGAAATAGTTTGTAGAACAGAAAACTTCTGGGTGATTCCGCCAGAGGAGTTCACACTGTCGACAATGATCTTACAGAAAAATGGAAGAACCAGGATTTTAAGGCAAACAACCTAGCATATTTAGGTTAATAGATGCTTTGTAGAATTTTTATTTACCAAATTTTGAAAACAATCTATATAAGGCCATATTTTCTCTATCACTGATTCATCAATTTTAATCAAATCATGACCTTATCAAAGTAGTTTTTCAGGGTGGCAGCCAACCACACTGCCTTTCATGAATGTTACCTGAGATGGTTGATAAGGGATTACTGTGTTTCTTTGAGTTAAGTTCCCAGAGGTGGGATTAGTGAGGTTATAAGCATTTTTATGACTCTTGACATATTGGAAGCAATACTACACTTGCAAAGCTTTTGATACATTTTGCTGGATTATTTTCCCAAAGGACTGTATTAATTTATAATGCTACCAGAAATGCATGAAGCGAGTAATTTCCTTTCACCTTCAAATGTTTAGACTTTGCAATTTTTTTCTGTATTTAAAAGCAGATGGAAACAGGCATTTAGAAACTATTAAGAAGTGCCCTTCTCAGCCTGAAGCAGCAAAGGAAATCTCAAATTCCATCATGTTCGATTTTTAAATGGCTGGAGCCCGAATATCAAAGACTTGTCTAATTCATGCCACCTTGGCCTGTCCTGATCACCAGGAAATTTTAGGGTCTTTCCTGGCTCAATAGTTAATGTGTGCTTAGGTTGTTTTACTTGAGAAAATGACAGTTAAAAGGTGACTGTCATGTAGAAATTTTGGTTATGTATATAAAACAATTCATATTTTAATTAAAGACAAAGAAATATTTTATTATCTGATTGTTCTTATTACAGGTATTTCTGTTCTTCTCCTTGAATAAAGGAGACTGTAGCATATGCCCATTACAAACCAATAATGGTGAACTCGATATCTCTGCAAACATCTAATAAGGCTGAGAAAAAGGTCCCTGCGAAAATTCCATTTTCTCTTCTTCCTTCCTGGCTTATGGAAAACTATACTTCCCAATCCCTTTGCAGGTAGGCAAGGCCATGTGACCAGTTCTGGCCAATGAGATTTGGGAAGGAAGGCGATATGTCATTTCTGAGCTATGGTAGTGGAAATTCTCTTTGTGATTCTCCAGATTCGGTCTTTTCTTGCTCTAGCAAACCTCATGTGACGTTGCTGAGGCGCCGGCCAGTCTGGATTCTGACTGACCACGTGGAGGACAGTGCCACTGCCTTCCCCTATCCTGCATCCCTACGACCTGGGACAGAATTCATGAGCGATAACCTCGGGTTACAACCTTGGGTGTATTATGGGATCTGGTAGTCAGTCTGTTTTTGTATTTAGCATGACCGTCCCTGAATAATACCTCAGGTGTGGTCACAGACTCTACTGCCAAATCTGTTCCCCCAGCCCAACAGCCCGAACAGGTAGAGCAGGGATTTCTGGAGTGCCTAACGAGGGAAGTGTTTACTGCCCTGAGACGCCCAGTTCTAAGGGGAACTATCCTTGCATTTCATAAGCACCAAATACAAATAGAGAGATTAACATGTATGGAGAAGAAAAGAATCCTCAGAACAACAGTTTAGATTTATAATAACAAACTTCAGAAAACTCATAAAAGCCCATCTGTTCTGTGAAGCATTCCAACAAAAATGACCACTTGGCATTCACTCTTCTGTGCCACTGATTGTATCATATTTGTGTGTGTGGCTCTCATATCCCCAAGTGTGCCTCAAATCCAGGGCTCTGCAGGGCAGGGAAGTTTATTGTGTTTTCTGCATGGCAGTTCACCTAGGATAAATGAATAGAGGGGAAAAAGGCAAATAGAAGGAAAAAAAACTATCTCTTTCTACAGATGTGTATACCGGAATTTCAATTTTACAAACCAATCAGAAGCAGAAGAGTGCATTTTCTCTGTCCTTCCAAACTGCCAGGCTTCCCATCCTTTATATCTACAAAGAAATGATCTCTGACAGCAGGCACAGGGAAATAGAGTAATAACCAGATTGCTGACCTCCTCTCCCTTCTATTCCAGAAACGTACAGCTCAACCAACTGCTGTGTCCTAGACACTATGGTTTAAAGTGGAGTTTGTTCTTTGGAGGAAGAAGATTGTTGACTGAGACTGAGCACATTACCTAAGCAAAGACAAAGGAAATTCAGGGCCACCTACCACGTCCCAGGCACTTGCTAAGGCACGTCACATAAATTAATTCTTTCAGCCCTCCCCACATCCCTAGGTTTTTCTCATCTACAAGTGAAGATGATAACAGTATCTGTGAGAATTAAATGAGATTAGGCATGTGAGAGTTCTTTGTAAATTGTGCAGGAGCACCACAGAAATGAAAATTATTATTTTCAAAAAGTTGGCTGTTTCTCAAAGATGAGCAATTTTCTCTGGGATGCAGGAAAAGTATTGTTTGCCTTGCAGTGCTTAGTAAGTAACAACTAACAGGTGAAAGCGTATTCATTTTCAAATGATGTCGGAGAGAAGGTTTTTAGTAGCATCTTTGTGTGCTAAGAGAGAGGGAGGAAGGAAAAAGAGTAAGAGAGAGAGAGAAGAGATAAAGACAGAAACAGGGAAGCATAAAGGGCAGGCAGACAGACAGAAAGACAGGTACCAAAGAACAGAGAGAGAAAGAGTGAGGAGACTAAACCTGTTAGAGGAAAAACTGTATGTATGTATGTGTAATATATATGTATGTGTGTATCTATCTATCTATCTATCTATATCTATCTATCTATATATATATATATACACACACAGTAAGTCCCCTACATATGAACATTCAAGTTGGGAACTTTCAAAGATGCAAACATGCATGTGGTTCCAGCAAGGAACCAGAACCTGTGCCATCAACGTCAGGCGTGAGTGACATTGCAGCTTGCCCTCCGTCTCCTGTTGCTGACGATCCTTCAGCTCTACCATCTCCCACCTCCTCTCCCTCCTCCAGTCAGTAACTCTTCTTGCCTGTTCACTCGATGCCAGCCCCTGTGTGCCAGCTGTTGGACTGTACTACTGTACTTTTCAAGGTACTGTACTATAAGATTAAAAATGTTTTCTTTATATTTTGTGTTTGTTTCTTATGTATAATTTGGGTGAAAAGAATTATAAACCTATTACAGTACAGTACTATATAGCCGATTGTGTTATTTGTGTACCTAGGCTAACTGTGTTGGACTTACGAACAAATTGGACTTACAAACGCACTCTTGGAATGGAATTTGTTCGTATATAGGGGACTTTATATATATATATATCTTTTGCCTGTGTTAATTTGGGGGATACTGGGTATCACCTTCCATTAAACCTCAGAAATTTTGAGATGTCTTACTTAAGGAGTGACAAATAATATGCCTTTATGCATGCTGGGAGGAAGCAGTCTGGGTCCTCTGGCTGGGCTCAGATTTGTCTGATCTGTACTTTTATGTCCAAGTAGGTGTTTTCAATTTTTGCAGTGAAAGAGCATTTTAATATGCAGAGGCCGCACGGTAGGCAATGGAGTGGACGGCCAGATGTCAGAATCGTTAGTCTGCAGTCAATACACAAGCAACCACCTCCGAGCACAGTCCAAGAGCTGCACTTCTCCCTCCCAGGCAACTTGGCAAATCTGTGCCACAGTTCTGTGTCACTGAGAGCCATGCTCGGGTCTAGTCCAGCCAGGTTACACATCAAAAGAAACCCCTGCCCACAAAGAAACCTTGGAATATGCAGCTAGATTTTGGTTCCATTCTGAGGATCCAACTGCACTGACCTCCTAATTTTGAAACCTACAGAATCCTTCCAAGTAAGCACCCAAGGCTTCATCTGGACCCAGTTGTTGGCAAGGCCATAGAGGAAAACAATGAGAGGCTGACACCCCAGCTGCTGTGAGCCAGGACGCTCCTCCCTGCTTTCCAGTGCCTTCTCATCTAATCCTCCCAGTTATGCTATGAGGTCAGGACAATTATCCTTACTGTTCACACGTGGAACCTAAGCTCAGAGAGGTTACTTTCCACTAGATTATGTGCCTAGTTAGGCACAGAATCCTAAAGTCAAACCAGACACTACCTTTTCATACCCATATTTGTAGAAAAACAAACATAGGAAGCCCTTCTTGGTCCTAGCTTGCTGCACATTCATGAGCCCCCTTAACATGGTATGCATGTGCTCAAATTTGCTGCTTTGCATTTCATGAACTCACCTCAAAAAAAAGGGGGAAAACTTTCAAAAATACGCTTATTGAAAAATAAAACACCACCAATAATATAACAACTGTTTTTTTCTGAATTCAGATAAGGGTTTGAAATGTCTTCTTTTTTCTTTCTTTTTTAAAGTCATTAAAAATGCCTCTGACAGAAGGATTTCCAAGGACCAGGTTGAAAATGAGAGGTGACTATCCCAGGGAGGTGGCACTAGAGATGCCGAAATGCATGAGGCCTCCAGACAGTGTTGAGATGAGCCTCAAGACAGACAGTGCGTGTTCAGAGAAAGGTTACGGCATAAAGAGGGAAAAAGAAGCTTCTTCTTTATGTGCCAACAGAGACATGAGGGAGGGAGCAGAGGGTGCTGATGAGGCAGTTAATGCACCACAGAAGGGAGGTTTGTCTGACAAACCAGTAGAGCTCCCTGGGTCCACCTTCCCCTGCCTGCCTCCTCACCCAAGGCAGGAGATGCGGTGGTTGCTAAGGCAGCATTGTCCCAACCTTCTCAAAAATTTACTCTTTTACAATATTTAATAGATGTTTAACAGAAAGGGGGCACCTGGTGCAATACATTTAGGAGACCATGCCCACAGCATCCCCTCACCAGGGTGGTCCTAATGAGCATTAGCATATTCATCACTATGAGAAGACCTAAGGTGGACACACCTATCAACGTTATTGAATCCAATATCCTGCAAATAATCTTTTATCTGTAGATTTTTCAAAATTTAATCTCCCCTAGAACAGAGTTTGTTCAATGGAAATGTTGTCTAATGGAAAGATGGTGGAATATTCCTTTCGTCCACTGCTGCAAGGCTCCTGGGACCAACTGGAACAGCTGCCCCGTCGTAAACCAGCCCTCCACGTGGAGATTTTCCATAGCCATTAACGCCTACAGTCTGAGGGAAGCAACTTCCCTTGGGAGCCCGCTGAAGGCTCAGCAAAACTTTTTAAATGAGAGAAAGTTTATCTTAAAGTTTTCTGAATCACTATTTAAGAAGGGTACTTATTCCACCTGAGTATTATTCTATACCTGTTCTACTCTTATAGAATTAAAGAGAAATGAAAGACTTAAATGCATTTCTATTTTAATAGAAAATCTTCTGTTTCTCTTATCTCGTTGAAAAATGTATCTGCAGGAAAACAGTTGGGAGGCCACAGAAGAGAGCACGGCTCCTGAAAATCACTACCTATAAAAGGCACTTCTCTGAACCTGGTGAAGGTTACCAGATTTTTAAATCCTTTAACCTCGAAGCATAAATCATTCTAAGTAGAGACTGTTCTATCACCTCAAACATTTTAGGTGAGCATGTCTAACCCATTTATATTTTTTGAGATGCATTTCTTATCTCTCTTACAGTAACAACGGAACACCAGGAATTACTTCCATTGTTTAACTAAATTCAGAAATAAGAGAATGGAAGGATCCAAAGGCCTTATAACCACAGTTACTATCTCATTCAAGCCACCTTGGAAGCATAATGTCCTTCATGCTTATAGGGCAAGGAGTTTTACTCTCCCCCAAGAGTCTTTGAACTGTGGAATCCGGTTCAAATACAAATCTACATTTACAAGTAAAGAAATTATACCTCTGGTTTCTCATCATTGTCCACATCCTAAGCCTTAATTAAAATATCAACATCAAAAGTAGCAGTACCATCATCCTCTGACTGGAAATTGGACTAGAACAACTAAAAAGCTGTAGGGTGAAAATATTTTTCATGATAGGGTATCATGCAAGCCAAATAATTTAAATTTCTTAAGAAGTAAAATGGTCTATTATAATTTGTCCTACATATTTCAACTTGGAAAAATTAAATTAGCCATTTCCTATCAAATGAAAAAGTAGTTCTAACAAGCAAGTCTTTTTCGTGGGTCACTTGGGATTCTATCCATTAGGCATGAACTAGATTAAGTTTCTGCATATAACTAGTAATTGCCTGTAACATAATTTAATGTCATTTTTGAATAAAAACCCAAACATTGTCATGGTTTTGTTCTAGGTCTCTTAGGTATTTTTTTTTTACCATATAAACAGTATAATTAGCATTTATTTTGCAAAAAAAAGTTATATTCTTACTATGAACTGAGTCTTCCTCACTAATTTTTTTCTTTTTCATTTTTTTGAAGAGGACCATCTTTGAGTTTCCTATAGAGGCTAAAACAATGCCTTGCATATTGTAGCAGGTAATCACTGCTTTAGTAAAACAGTTGTTGATACAGCTGGTCAGATAGATATGAAATTAAGCAAAGCAGGGGTGGGACAAATCCTACAAACTGGTTCCCCATAAGACTCCAAATGAAAGGTCCTGATTCAACCTGACAACCATACCTCCTTACCATTATACAACAGACCTACCCCAAATTACCAAAGGGTCATAATGGCCTATTAGTTTTTCTGCCATCATAAGGTAAATTCAGAGAGTAAAAATGTCAGCAGAAACAAAATTTCTCTGAGGTAGCCAAGAACTGTAGGATAAAAAATGACTTTATCTTGGGACAGGTTTTGTCACCCAAACGACGAATATGACCTTACACAGATCATCTTCTCCCTCTGTGTTCTATATGACTCAACTTCAAAATCTAGACAGTACTGCCAAACTCCATATCAGTCTCACAACAATGTGATAGACAGCTGTGCCCTGGTAGTCAACTTGAGTTAGGCACTCTAGGAATCAAATGATGTAAGTGTCCCTAACAATAGATTCCTAAAAGTCTCATTTCTAAAACTAAATCACTCTGGTTTATTCATAGAATCCCTAGAATCACAGACTATTGAATATGAAGCATTTGTATTGATAACTAGTTTTACTCATTTCACTAAAATAGGAAGAAAACAAAGTCTCCCAAATGAAGCAACTTACCTGAGGTCTTAGAGGTAACTCAAGGCACAGCTAAGGAACCAGGGCTCCATCCAAACACTTCTAGAACTCTGGGGTATTTCCACCACACAACAAAACTTTCCTACAAAGCCTGCACTGTTGTGCATGAGAGAATTATTATAATATTGAGAAGGAAATATTGATAAAAATGTAACCAATGCCATATACCAATTTAGGCCTCTATTTAATCCATCAAACCATTTACAGGTTTTTGGGTTTGGGGTTTTGTTCCCCCAAAAAGCTACACACATCCAGAAGATATACACAGCCACACTCAGACATTACTTTTGGGAACTTGCATGAGTGAGTGGCTGACTGACTAATCATGAAGAATTTCCTCAGTCGGAAATAGGTATCTTTGAAGAAAACTGACAAACCTATCCCCTATCTCATGTTAAACTAAAGGACTAGTTATTCAGTGATCAGTAAGATCACATAGTCTGCCCAACCAAGAATCCATTCTTTACACAGTGGTAAGAATACTTCAATTATGGCTCAGAGGGGAAGCAATCATTCAGGAATCCAAGGACATTTACTCAAAGATTTCTTGGGAATGGTTTAAGAGATATAGAATCAAATTCAAAATGTAAACTGAGATCTCCTCCCCTAAATTTATGTTTAAATGAAACAAATTTCACATTTCTCCTTCTTCTCTAGTACCATAATATTGTTGCTTGCTTTATAAGTTCTACTTCATGCTGTTTCATAGGAAGCTACATTGTAGTGGAGAACAAGCTAATTCTATATGTATTTGTAGAAAAGTATATTACTGTTTTTTTAAAAAAGCAAAATAATAACAAAATACTGGGAAATCAAATGTCAATCACAAGCCCAGTTTGGGCTGACTTAGCTCTATCTTCCCATCTCCTGATATACCAAGAAGGTTATAACTTTCTGTTGCTCCAGTTATCTTAGAGTCACTGGCCCTGGTCCCTTAAAGGTTGTGTACACAAGAAGGGACTAAGGCAGTGTTAGCACAGTTCAGGTTGAACAACTCTTCCACCTCCAAACTACACAGTAAATATTACTCAAGGCCACTTCCACGTCCCACTCTTTTATGTTATTTTTCCTTTCTACTCCAAACAGAAAGTTGATTTTCCCTTCTCTAAGCCTCTATCAAGTAGATATGTTGTTTTCTCATTTTTATTTACCATATACTGCCTTGTAATGTTTTTTGTGATTTTTTTTCCCCAACATTTCACTCTCTGCTTCTCCGTTAAAGCCTTTCCTGATCTCCCCATTAAGGAGGCTGGCTCACTCCTAAGAGTCTCTCTTGTAAATGGTATAAACATATCACAGCGTACATAATACTTTTGTCTGCATATTGATCTGCTTCTCAGCTAGTCCCTTAAGTTAAAGATAACACCTTAGCATTTTTGGGTCTTTACGTCTTATAATACTTCCCAGCACAAAATGAATATTTGTTTGATTAGTTAATTAATACCTTAAATTCCTGCATCATTAGCCCTCACTAATTATAGGATATTTTCCATTTTGTTGTTTTATGACTATTATCCCAATTGTAACTGTCCCTTTCTCTATCTGACATCATCCTGTATAGTCAGTGAGAACAGGTAGTCTCAGTTCACTCTATTGGCCTTGGGGGTCAGCATTGTTGTGACTGCAGATGAATTCAGGGATGCCAGTCCCTTGGCAGTGATGAATGTTAAGCTAACATAGGGAGTGGTTACTTCAATAATCTAGGAGAGGATATGGAAAGCTTGTATTTTCTCTCCCCTCACACAAAAAACAAAGCTTATACCCCTGGGCTGGCCACAAATCCAAAACAAAATGGCACAGTGGCCACTCCAGCTGTCTTGGTTGACAGAACATTTCATCAGCCCAATGGTCAGATATCTGAGGAGTAAGCAAGAGATGTAAGGCATCCTTTTTTACTGGGGACCGTGGCTTGTTCAAGAGGGATTTGTTGGATAATCAATTCCCCAAACAGCTTGTTTTGTTTTGTTTTGCTTCCTTTGTACGTAGGCAGATTGTCTTAAGCTGCCAAAGTAGGAAATAAATAGCATTAAAAATGTGTTCCTGTGAAAAAGCAAATTATCTCTTTTACCCTAATATTCACCAGAGATTTCCTGAAATTTTGAAACAACACAATAATCACAAGTGGTATTCTTGTGATTCTTCCCTTGGACTGCATCTCATTTCAGGTTCTTTCTGCACTTTAAAGTTGCTAATGTCTGTAGCAGTATGCAATATCACGCCAGCTCTAATTCAGGTGAAGCTAAAATTAGAGGTAAACTTGCTGGTTAAGTGGTCTCATATCACATATCACACCAAAGCTCAAAGTAGACACTTAGGGCTAAATTTTTTAAAGGGCTCTCCAAATTTGCATTGACAAAGCCCTCATTGGTATGCATGAGCAGCTGTCTGGTTACCCACCCCACCCAACTGCAAGCTGGTGACTTCCTTATCAAAAGCTGTACAAATCCTGAGCTAAGACTATAATCGCAAATTGATAAAGCATTAAAACATTGACGACAAAACTGCAACCAGTATGCTCTTATTCCTTGCGCTAGAATGAGCTAGTCTATATAGACTATCAACAATACACTCAATATTTGAACTTTTCTGTAATGTCTTCCTTTACTCTAACTCAACAGTGATATGCATGTTCTCATTCAATCAAGTATCACTGGACCATGACCAAAGTATCTCCTGTAATATTGAACCCAGCAGCTGGTGAATAAGGCACATACAACCTAAATCTGCAGAGGTTGATCTGTAAACCAATCGATCTAACAAAACAGATACAATTCTTTCCTCCCATTCACTCACTCCCCATATGAAGATCGTCATGGACTGACTGTTTGCATCCTCCCAGAATTCGTATGTTGAAGATATAACCTTCAAAGTGAGGGTGTTTGGAGATGGGCCCTTTGGAAAGTGATTAGGGCTAGATGAGGTCGTGGGGGTGGGGCCCTCATGATGGGATTAGGCCCTTACAGGAGGACACACCACAGAGCTTGCTTGCTCTGGCTCTGCCTGCTATGTGAGGACACAGTGAGAAGACGACCTCCTACGAGCCAGGAAGGGAGCTCTACCGGAAATCGAATTGGCTGGCACCTTGATCTTAGACTCCCCAGCTTCCAGAACTGTGAGAAAATAAATTTCTGTGGTCTAAGTTACCTAGTCTGTGGAATTTTGTTACGGCAGCCCTAGTTGACTGAGACAAAGAAACAGTTATGGAAATAACTATATATACAAATACATAAATAAATATTACTATAATAGTTGCTACGACATTGGTATCATTGTATGGTTCCATGTAAATTTAGTTCAGCTCCACAACATGAAGTACAGTTGTAGTTTAAGTCTTCAGCTGGTAAAAGTTTCTCTCTCTGTTTAGCCCTTTTGGAAAAGGTATTCCCTTTGGGGGACTGTTTAATAAGTCAAAGACATAACAGAAACAGTGTTGACCTCATTAACATAAGCTCCCTTCTCCTGTTTATAACTTGGTCATAAACCTTCATAACTGCTCAGTAAGAAAACCGTCTGGATGAAAATAGTACTCAGAGGTGGTGTTGTTCTCAGATCAGTGAAGCCAGGCCACATGTCCCTATACCAAAGAGCTTTAAAAGTGCTACTCTCAGTGAAAACAAAATTACTTTAAAAATTATTAACACATCAAGACCACAATATAGAAAAAATGTGAATATACAGAATATGGAAGAAAGATTTTTCTTTACACATCTGATCTAAAGCAGGTTTACTCACACATTCCCTTGATTCTAAAATGCAATCACTTGCAAAGCTCATTTTAGATTCAAATTAGCTTTTGGAAATACACATACACACACACAAACACAGATGTACACATTGTACACATTGATAGTGACACTTGTCCTAATAATCAATGTTATATGAAAAATGTGTCATAAAATTGAGTAAATGGGTTACATTTATTTTGCAGTTCTATTTGTCTCTGTGTGTATATGTGTGTGTTTGCATGTGTTGGAGAGTCATGAAGAAGAGGAAAACCTTTAATCTGTGAATTTGCTCTTGTGACCTCTAAAGTGTTGGTAAGCTGCACATACACAGCTCATCAGGGAATATGATTAGACAGAAAAATTGAAGGGAAAATAGGAATCGAAAGGAGTAGTCTAGATGTGGCTGTTTCTTCTTTAATTAACAATGCCCCATTAGCAAAAAATGGTAAATTTAGTTTAATTTCAAAAATATATTGAATGCACTGTCCAAAGCATCATCTATCTTTTTGTATTGGTTAAATACCTACATTCAATATTCTCTGGAACCAGAGCAATGTCCTAAAGTAAAAGCTGACTTCTAAAATTCAGTGAGTACACATGTCCAAGTTAGAGTCCAGAATTATGTGAAATCATAAAGTGCGAAAAATACTGCAAAAAATTCCAGTACTTTGGAAGTAAATGAGGATCACCTTCACATAATAATCAATATCAGCATCACCAAGGGTGAGCCAACCAGACTCATGGCCCCTATGCCTCACCCCTGAAACAGTCTTTCTAATTGTAGAAACTGTCGCTCTAATCCAAATTGTAGATCTAATTTCCAGCTAACAGGAACAGCAGCTATGAGAGGAACAAGTTAAATAAGGAAGCAGTCTGAGAAATCTAGATGGTGGAACTTTCTATAGGATAACCAGCTGGGTCTACTTGACAGGGCCATGGCATGGGGGAAAGGGGAGGAGGGAGGGTACATCAGTTCCTGATGAAAAGCTATTAAGAGAAAACAGCCAAAGGTAATGTGTGGATCTTAACTGGATCCCACTTTGAACACACCAACACTAAAATGCATTTAAAGGCTAATGGGGGAAATTTAAATATAGATGGGATATTAGTTAATATTAAGGGCTGATGGATGATAATATCAGGTTAAGTAGGTGGTTAAATAGGAAAACTTTACTTGGGGAGTATGCCTTCTAAAGTATTTAGGGACGAAATATCATAGTCTATAATTTATTTTAGATATTTCAGCAAAAAATATATAAAGCAAATATGGTGAAAGGTACACAATGATTAAATTTACCTGATAAATGCATGGGTGTTCATTATACAATTCTCTTTACTTTCCTATAGACTTAAAAGTTTCCTGATGAAAAGTTAAGGCAAATGAATCTCAGTTAATGACTAAGCTGTATTACAGAAGTGACATTATTTCAGTGTTTCTAAAATACTGAATAAAAATATGTACATAAATGCACCTGAAGATCTGTTATTAGGGAATTGATTTGCTAAGTAATTATTATAAAATGCAAATCCCAGTTGACTTCATAGTTGATTTACCTAGTGAATCAGGTAAATCTTATCAGACGGGTTCACTAGTAAATTAGGAAGAACGTAACTTCCCCAAAACATTGTGAGGATGAAATGAAGTAATGTTTTATAAACTATATGTTGTGATGTAAATGCTACTTAAAGTCACGACTCTAGTTCTGAATTGGCTCTTGCCTTGTAATTTTCTAATTGCAACGAATGTGTTCCTTCTTCACTTAGAAATAGAAATGTACCCCTAGATTCACAACTGTAAACTTTCATGACGTCAATTACATTTCCTATTTTTCCGTCCTCCGGCAAGGAAAGAAATAATAGTACTTATTTCCAAGAAAAGCTAACATATGCATGCACACATTTAGAGTAATTTATGGTTATTGAAGATAGTTCTCAGTATACATTTTAATTTCCCCCCAATTCACCTTACATCCTTCCTGAATACTGTTAAGATCAAAGACCAGCATTATCAAATCAAAAGAGATGGCTATTTCTGCCGTTTACTGGGGCATCTGACAAAAGGAGATGCTAGAATCCTGTTATGAAACCCTATACTTTGCAGGGTTTTGAGTACATCAAGCAGATGTTTAACTTCTAAAAATTCTAAATCTCCTCACCAATATCTGCTTTAGTTATCTGAACCATATCTCCTTTTGTTACATCACCACTGAGATGAACCATTTTATACAACTGGTCTTGTGAGAACTGACATTACAAGTGACCAAGTTTATCAGAAATTAACTATTCTTGTAGACATATGTACAAGACCCTTCCGTTTATATCTATTACTTTAAAAAAAAAGTAAATTACCAAATCATAAACAACTAAAACACATTTCAATGGAAAATGAAATATTTAAAGTTACACTGAATATTTGTAGTGAGGTAGATGGACCTAGAGTCTGTCATACAGAGTGAAGTAAGTCAGAAAGAGAAAAACAAATACTGTATGCTAACACATGTATATGGAATCTAAAAAAAAAAAAATTATGAAGAACCTAGGGGCAGGACAGGAATACAGACAAAGACATAGAGAATGGACTCGAGGACATGGGGAGGGGGAAGGGTTAAGCTGGGATGAAGTGAGAGAGTGGCATGGACATATATACACTACCAAATGTAAGATAGATAGCTAGTGGTAAGCAGCCGCATAGCACAGGTAGATCAGCTCGGTGCTTTGTGACCACCTAGAGGGGTGGGATACGGAGGGTGGGAGGGAGATGCAAGAGGGAGGAGATATGGGGATATATGTATATGTATAGCTGATTCACTCTGTTATAAAGCAGAAACTAACACACCACTGTAATGCAACTATACTCCAATAGAGATGTTAAAAAAATTAAACTGTAAGCAAAGATAATAAATAAATAAAGTTACACTGAACCCCCAACGTTATTAGGAACTTAGAATTCTTAAATTGAAAGTGCTGGTCTACAGTTACAATTTCCTGCCAGACATCTGCCATTGCAAGGGGCAGGAAGATCTTACAACAAAGGATGCCAGATGCTCAGTTCAAATCTAGAATCCTGGTAGATAATGTCACTGGGCTTCAAACAGTACATAAGAACTGAGGTAGGGCACCTACCTGGTCAGCAGGTGGTCCAGCAGCCAGGGGCAGTGATAGTGCACTGGGTGGGTGCAACAAAACAATGTGCTCCATCAACTGGGATCCATTGGAGACAGCTCATCACCACAGCCACAGAGAGAGGAGTTATCTCAGCAGAGGCCAATAAGGACACAAGGAGCAGGGAGAGTCTACAAAGCAGATACTTCCTCCTTGTTGCCTTGGAACTTCTCACTCCCTGTCTACACACCCTCCTGGAAGAAGAGTGGAGAATGTTTGAGAGAGGAAAATGCCCTGATTGGGATTTTAAGCTGACTTAGCAATTGGAGTTCGGTTTTGTAGAAATACAACTATTTTTCTGTACATTTCAGTGTTGCCTATAAGTTTCAATTCCACCACCAGCCATTTAGAACATAGCATCTAGTACTCTGGCTCAGATTCACAGAGGAAGGCTTTCTCAGCTGCTCAACATGGAGAACTCAAAACTGCTAATAAAGAGTTGAATTCTTTCACCTTTTCTTCAGCTTGATTTTCACTGGGTAAACTTTCCCTTGATCCAGCTTCCCTGGCTCTGGGGATTATGTAAAATTGTCAGTGCCTGCCATTTTAATGTGTTTTAGCACAGCAGGCTGATGAAATGTGGCAGCTGGAAACAGGTGTGAGATGGGAGCTTGGGGATGCCAGCCTCTAAGAGAAACCAAGGTTTTCCCAGGGAGGGATTTAAAGGCAAACGTACATTACCACCTCAAGACTAGAACAAAATTTTGACCCCAGTGCTCAAAGAAAGAGAGTAGGGTCAAAGACAATCAAAAACATAAACGTTGTAAAAGAATGGCACCCCCTGTTGTTTGCAACAATGGGGTGAGGAAAAGGAGCTTGACTGTAGGGAAAGCTCAGAGATAAACAATGCAGGTAGTAGGATTCAATCATACACAGAAACCAAGAAGGTGACCACACAGCACTTAACCTGGATTGAGAGGAAAGGGAGGAAGGGTATTCTTCATGTTTTTAAACTTTATAAACCTTTTTGGGGGGGCTGGGGGGCAGACAAAATTTTACTTCATTGATCTCAAAGATTTTGCTTTGAGTTTCTGCATATGACAATACATGTCCCTAGACTTTTCCTTAAGTACTTACATGAGTGTATGTTTGTGTGTAAGTCTATGTGTGTGTAGGGCTGCTTAGGGGTGTGGGGTGTGTATGTGTGTGCCTGTGGTTTAAGCAGTAGATATAGTAGCCTACATATCTCCAGTGGTTAAAAGATAGTGTAAATATCATTGCTAATCCAAACAATATTCTCTACAAAGTACCCAGCGCAGGTTACCAGAATGATGGTGTGAGACTAACAAGCAAAATCAGATAATGAGATTTTACTAACATCTGGTGTTGACCATCTACACAAATGGATGTTTAGAGAAATGACATTAAGAATATTTTTTTCCAAATGTAAATGCAGTTGGCAGAGTAAATCATCATGGTATCACGGTAAACTCACCACAGTATCTGATCTGACATTGTAGTTGAACCAGGTGACATCCTGAACCAGGTCCCCACATCATGCACCCTTGCTTTGGTTAAGATCTTTTTGTCTCACATCAGCTTGTATTTCCTTGACTAATGGGTTCTGAGCTCTTCTGTTCCTGACCTCTTGCTTTTCTCTCATGCCTGGACTCAAAGTCCTGAAATATTCCAGAGGACTTCACTCCTAGGCATGGCATGTAGTGGTCCCTATAATCACACCATTTCTTTTTTTTTTTGCGGTACGCGGGCCTCTCACTGTTGTGGCCTCTCCCGTTGCGGAGCACAGGCTCTGGACGCGCAGGCTCAGCGGCCATGGCTCATGGGCCCAGCCGCTCTGCGGCACGTGGGATCTTTCCGGACCGGGGCATGAACCCGTGCCCCCTGCATCGGCAGGCAGACTCTCAATCACTGCACCACCAGGGAAGCCCAAACCCATTATTTTTTATAGAAAATGATTTATTTTTATAAAAGATAATTATATTTCCCAAAAAAAAGAATTGTGAGAAGAGCAGCAGTGTTTTACATTTTTGCAAATATCTTTAATGTTTGGCTTAATAGAA